>NC_086107.1:1736541-1806541 GCF_963921235.1 Mobula hypostoma
CACGGGGAGGAAACACACAGGGTCACGGGGGGGGGAACACACACGGTCACGGAGAGGAAACACACACCGTCACGGGGAGCAAACACACACGGTCATGGGGAGCAAACACACACGGTCATGGGGAGGAAACACACACGGTCACGGGGAACAAACACACATGGTCACTGGGAGGAAACACACACGGTCACGGAGAGGAAACACACACGGTCACGGGGAGCAAACACACACGGTCATGGGGAGGAAACACACGCGGACACGGGGAGGAAACACACACCGTCACGGGGAGCAAACACACACGGTCACGGGGAGGAAACACACACCGTCATGGAGCAGAAACTCACACGGTCACGGGGGGGGGAAACACACACCGTCACAGGGAGCAAACACACACGGTCACGGGGAGGGAACACACCCGGTCACGGGGAGGGAACACACACCGTCACGGGGAGGAAACACACAGGGTCACGTGGAGGGAACACACGCGGTCACAGGGAGGAAACACACACGGTCACGGGGAGGGAACACACCCGGTCACGGGGAGGAAACACACACGGTCACGGGGAGGAAACACACACGGTCACGGGGAGGGAACACACACCGTCACGGGGAGGAAACACACAGAGTCACGTGGAGGGAACACACGCGGTCACAGGGAGGAAACACACACGGTCACGGGGTATAAACACACACGGTCACGGGGAGGAAACACACACGGTCACGGGGTGTAAACACACACGGTCATGGGGAGGGAACACACACCGTCACACGGGGAGGAAACACACACGGTCATGGGGAGGAAACACACAGGGTCACGGGGAGGAAACACACAGGGTCACGGGGAGGAAACACACACGGTCACGGGGAGGAAACACACCCGGTCACGGGGTGGAAACACACACGGTCACGGGGAGGGAACACACACGGTCACGGGGAGGGAACACACGCGGTCACGGGGAGGAAACACACACGGTCACGGGGTATAAACACACACGGTCACGGGGAGGAAACACACAAGGTCACGGGGAGGAAACACACACGGTCACAGGGTATAAACACACACGGTCACGGGGAGGAAACACACACGGTCACGGGGTATAAACACACACGGTCACGGGGAAGAAACACACACGGTCACGGGGTATAAACACACACGGTCACGAGGTATAAACACACACGGTCACGGGGAGGAAACACACAAGGTCACAGGGAGGGAACACACCCGGTCACGGGGTGGAAACACACATGGTCACGGGGAGGAAACACACACTGTCACGGGGAGGAAACACACAAGGTCACGGGGAGGGAACACACCCAGTCATGGGGTGGAAACACACACGGTCACGGGGAGGAAACACACACTGTCACGGGGAGGAAACACACAGGGTCACGGGGTGGAAACACACACGGTCACAGGGAGGGAACACACACGGTCACGGGGAGGAAACACACACGGTCACGGGGTGGAAACACACACGGTCACGGGGAGGAAACACACAAGGTCACGGGGAGGAAACACACGCGGTCACAGGGAGGAAACACACACGGTCACGGGGAGGGAACACACACCGTCACGGGGAGGAAACACACAGGGTCACGTGGAGGGAACACACGCAGTCACAGGGAGGAAACACACACGGTCACGGGGTATAAACACACACGGTCACGGGGAGGAAACACACACGGTCACGGGGTGTAAACACACACGGTCACGGGGAGGAAACACACACCGTCACACGGGGAGGAAACACACACGGTCACGGGGAGGAAACACACAGGGTCACGGGGAGGAAACACACGGTCACGGGGAGGAAACACACCCGGTCACGGGGTGGAAACACACACGGTCACGGGGAGGGAACACACGCGGTCACGGGGAGGAAACACACACGGTCACGGGGTATAAACACACACGGTCACGGGGAGGAAACACACACGGTCACGGGGTATAAACACACACGGTCATGGGGAGGAAACACACACGGTCACAGTGTATAAACACACACGGTCACGGGGAAGAAACACACACGGTCATGGGGTATAAACACACACGGTCACGAGGTATAAACACACACGGTCACGGGGAGGAAACACACAAGGTCACGGGGAGGAAACACACACGGTCACGGGGAGGAAACACACACGGTCACGGGGAGGGAACACACCCAGTCATGGGGTGGAAACACACACGGTCACGGGGAGGGAACACACGCGGTCACGGGGAGGAAACACACACGGTCACGGGGTGGAAACACACACGGTCACGGGGAGGAAACACACAGGCTCACGGGGAGGAAACACACAGGGTCACGGGGAGGAAACACACACGGTCACGGGGAGGAAACACACAGGGTCACGGTGTATAAACACACACGGTCACGGGGAGGAAACACACAGGGTCACGGTGTATAAACACACATGGTCACGGGGAGGTAACATACACAGTTACGGGCAGGAAACACACGCGGTCACGGGAGGAAACACACGCGGTCACGGGGAGGAAACACACAGTGTCACGGGAGGGAAACATACACGTTTACGGGCAGGAAACATACATGGTCACGGGGGGGGGAACACAGACGGTCACGGGGAGTGAACACACACGGTCACGGGGTTGGAAACACACGCGGTCATGGGGAGGAAACACACGCGGTCACGGGGAGGAAACACACACAGTCACGGGAGGAAACACACGCGGTCACGGGGAGGAAACACACACGGTCACGGGGTATAAACACACACGGTCACGGGGAGGAAAGTCAGTGGTCACCTGGGGGAATGTACAAGCTTGCTTAAGGAGGATGCCGGAATTGAAGAATGAAAGGGATCTCATTGAAAGCTATTGAATGTTGAAAGGCCCAGATAGACTGGATATGGAGAGGATGTTCCTATAGTGGGGAGTCTTGTACCAGAGGGCACAGCCTCAGAATAGAGGGACATACATTTAGAAAAGAGATGAGGAGGAATTTCTTTAGCCAGAGGGTGGTGAATCTGTGGAAATCATTGCCATGGACTGCTTTGGATGCTGAGTTGTTGGGTATATTTAAAGTGGAGGTTAACTGGTTCTTGGTTAGTCGGGGCATCAAAGGTTACAGGGGGAGGGCATGAGACCAAGGTTGAGAGGGATAATGAATCATCCATGATGGAATGGAGGGAAAGTCTCGATGTGCTGAGTGGCCTCATTCTGCTCCGATGTCTGTGTCTTGTCTCAGAGTTCAAAGTCCCTTGGTGCTCTACGTTGCCACTGCAGCCGGCACGAGGTTCACAGTCTTGGCCAGCAATCCCCTCCACACGCCCAATTTCACACCGCTCGACACCCACTCTGCCACAGTATTATCCGGCAAACAGCCTCCGCTGTGGGCCCTGCCCCTCCCTCATGCCTGCGCCCGGTTCCTGTGCCACAGCCTCCAGAAAGGCCAGGTGGAACTGTGCCCGGAGGAGAGGCAGGAGCCCTTCGTGCTGGGCGAGCCCGTGGCCTGGTCACATGGACTGCGCAGAGAGGCGAAGATGCTGCTGAGAACGGCCAGGAGGAGGACAAAGGTGGCCACGACCCAGATCACGCTGCGGTGCCTGGCTGGCTTCGGGCACAGCCGGACGATCAGCTCCGTAACCTCTTCCAACTTACTGTGGGAAAGGGAACGAGAGGCAGAGGGAGGGGTGGACGGGAGAGACGGGGAGGCAGGAGTACGGACGTACAGAGGGAAGGGGGGGTGGATGGGGAGGCAGGGGTACGGACGTACAGAGGGAGAGAGTGAAGGAGGGGTGGACGGGGACAGAGGGGTGGACGTACAGGGATGGAGATGTAGAGGGAGGGGCAGAAGGGAGGGTAGACAGTGGAGGCAGAGGAATGGATGCACAGAGAGGAGAGGCCGAGGTTTGGACATACAGAGAGAGAGAGGTCAAAGGAGGGATAGACAAGAGGGTCAGAGGGAGAGAGGCAGATGAGGCGAGGGAAGCAACGGAGTGGAGAGAGAGGGAGATATTGGAATAGGGGGAAAGACAGAGAGAGAGTGGAGAAGGAGGGGGATAGGAAGGGAGAGAGGGTGAGGAAAAGAGGGAGAGAGTCAGGGCAGAAACAAATGGTCAGATGGGGAGATGGAAAGAGGGGAGATAAATGAAAATCAGAGTGAGAACAGGCAGGAGAAACACAGGAACAGGGGAGTATGGAGAAAATCAGATGCAGGGAAGAAAATAAAGAAAGATAATTTTATTAATTGCATCCCAATCAACCTCATCACCTCTCCTATCAACCCCCTCCAATTTTCCCCTCCTAACACATCACGTCCCTCTGATCACATTCCCCACTCCACCCTCTTTAATCAGTCCCCTATTCCCTCTCTCAGCACTGCTCCCTACCCCTGCCTCCTCGCCTAGCAGCAGGGTCAGGGTGTGTCTGAAGGACCCAGACACCACCCACACCTCGACATCTCTGGAGAAATCTGAGGGGTGCGGTTCGGGTGGAGCAGGGCTCGATGGCCCGGTGTGTGACTGGGGACGGTGACGCTGCTCCTCAGCAGGATGTGGGATGTGATTGGTGTTCTGGTGTCTCTTCCTCCACAGCCAGCAAACCTCAACCTCGTGCCTCCTGTGCCCTGCTGAGTCTCGGCCTGGCATGCGGCAATCCTCCAATTTCTACCGTTTCATCCCATTTGAATCAGGTCATTTGCTATTGAGTCTGTCCCGCCATTCCATCATGGCTGATTTAATATCCCTCTCAACCCCATTCTCCTGCCTTCTCCCCGTAACCTTTGACACCCTTACTAATCAAGAACCTATCAATCTCTGCCCTAACTATATCAAAATGACTTGGTCTCGACAACCGTCTGTGGCAATTAATTCCACAGATTCACCACCATCTGGTTAAGAAATTCCTCCTCATCTCTGTTCTAAAGAGACGTCCCTCTATTTTGAGGCTGTGCCCTCTGGTCCTAGACTCCCCCACGAAAGGAAACATCCAACATCCTCTCTGCATCCACTTATCAAGGCCTTTCAATATTCGCCAGGTTTTAGTTTTAGTAATACTTTTCTGACCTAATTTCTAACAACTCTCATAATCCCAAGGTCTTATTCAGTACCATAAGTTCTGTCATTTGTCCCGCCCCTAGTATCAGCTTAGATGTGTCCCCTGCTAAGTGTGAAGAATTTTTAAAATTCTTCATTAGCAAAGTTGAGGACATTAGAATGAACATTCCCCACCCCACCAGTGACCTAGCTGTCTCACTGGTTTGTTCATCTAAACTGGACTGTTTCCAACCCATTACGCTTCCCTTCCCTACAAAGATTGTTTCCACCATGAAACCTGCAACCTGTCCCCTTGACATTGTCCCCACTGCCCTCCTGAAGGATGTCTTTGACATAGCCGGTCCCAGCATCCTCCCTATTATCAACGGCTCCCCGGCCACTGGGACCGTTCCAACCTGCATCAAGCGCGCCGTGGTCCAGCCCCTCCTGAAGAAACCCAACTTAGACCCTACCGTACCTAGTAACTACAGACCTATTTCTAAACTTCCATCCCTGTCAAAGGTTCTCGAAAAGGTTATTCTCAGTCAATTGCTGCCCTGCTTACACCAAAACAACATCTTGGGAAGATTTCAGTCAGGTTTTAAGGCTTATCATAGCACAGAGTCTGCCCTACTGAAAGTGTACAATGACCTGCTCCCCTCTATTAACTCGGGTGACTCTGCTATTCTAATTCTTCTTGACCTCAGCGCAGCGTTCGATACCGTGGATCACGCCATTTTAGTAGACTGTCTCCAATACGGGGTTGGTGTTGATAGCACTGCCTTGAACTGGTTCACATCCTACCTCAAAAATAGAAGCTTCTCCGTTAAGATAGGCAAATCTTCTTCTCCCCCAGCTAGTCTCTCCTGTGGGGTCCCAGAAGGTTCCATCCTAGGTCCCATTCTTTTCTCTGTATACATGCTTCCCTCAGCCAAATCATTCAAAAACACAACATTTCTTTCCACAGTTATGCTGATGACACACAGCTTTATCTCCCCCTAAAACCAAATGACCAGTTAAATCTAGTCAGCCTCATGGACTGCCTTGAGGATATAAAGTGTTGGATGGCACAAAACTTCCTACAGCTGAATGAAGGCAAGTCTGAAGTTGTCCTATTTTGCCCCCCGACTCCATCAAAGTGATTACCAACAGTCTTGGCAACCTGTCCACCCTTGTCAAACCCCATGTTAAGTCCCTTGGTGTGATATTTGATTCCACCTTTAAGTTTGACAAGCAAGTTAATGCAGTAGTAAAAGCCAGTTTTTTTCCAGCTTTATACTATGTATTGCCAAAATCAAGCAGTTTCTCTCTTTCAAAGATCTTGAGAAAGTCATCCACGCCCTTATATCCTCCCGCTTGGACTACTCCAACTCCCTGTATACTGGAATTAGTCAGTCGTCCCTGACCGCCTGTAACTGGTCCAGAATGCCGCAGCCAGGCTCCTGACAGGTGCCCGGAAGAGGGACCATATTACTCCTATCCTGGCCTCCCTCCACTGGCTGCCGGTACGGTTCAGAATTGATGTTAAGATTCTCCCTGTTTGTTTATAAAGCCCTAAATGGGCTGGCTCCCTCCTATATCACAGACCTTCTAACCCCTTATTCTACTTCCAGGTCCCTCAGATCGGCTGACTTGGGGCTCCTGGCTGTCCCATGATCTAAACTTAAGCTCAGGGGTGACCGTGCCTTTGCTGTTGCAGCCCCTAGACTGTGGAACAGCATTCCCCTCCCTATCAGATCTGTCCCCTCCATTGACTCTTTTAAATTCAGGCTCAAATCTTACTTTTATTCACTAGTGTTTGAATCCTCCTGATGTGGCTGATTTTTGGCTTGTGCCTAGGCCCTTGTGCTGTTTCTTTGGTGCCTATAAGCTGTTTGCCTTGTTGGTTATGTCTGTGTTTCTTATATTTGTGATTGCTCTGATCTGTACAGCACTTTGGTCAACCTGGGTTGTTTTTAAATGTTCTATATAAATAAATTTGACTTGACTTGACTTGACTTTGGTTAGATTCCGCGTCCCCCCCTCCGCTCCCCCCCCCCATACTTCTAAACTCCAGTGAGTACAGGCACTTCTCATACGTTATCCCTTTCTTTCCCAGAATCATTCATGTGAATCTCCTCTGGATCTTCTTCAACGTCAGCACATCTTTTCTTAGATAACGGGCCCCAAACTGCCCACAAAACTCCAGTACTCACTTCAGATAACCACCAGCCAACCTCTTCCCCTGTTTATCTTATCAATGTGAGACATTCTATTTGTTCAATTATCATCCCTGCCTGTCCTCTACCACCTGATAACTCTTTATGTTCTGTAGGATACATGCCGTTGATGAGGCCGCGTTTGGAGTACTGTGAACAGTTTTGGAGCAGAATAAGGCCATTTGATTATGGCTAATTTATTTTCCCTTTCTACACCACTCTCATGCCTACTTTTCATAACGTTTGACATCCTGACTAACCAGGAACCCATCAACCTCTGCTTTAAATATTTCAATAACTTGGCCTCCACAGCCAATGAAGTCAACAGATTCACCTCTCTCTGGCTAAAGAAATTCTTCCTCATTTCTGTTCTAAAAAGATGCCCCTCTATTCTCAGGCTGTGCCCTCTGATCCTAGACTCCTCAACTATTTTTTTTTTGTGTGGCTGTATTTAACTGCTGCCTTAAATGTGCCATGTGTTGTGTGTTTTGCCCCTTGGCCCCAGAGTAACACGGTTTCGTTTGGCTGTATTCATGGGTATTCATGTATGTTGAATGATAATTGACCTTGAACTTGAACTTATAGGAAACATCCACTTCATCGAGGCCTTTCAATATTGGATAGATTTCAAAATCATTCTTCTAAACTCCAGAGAATACAGGCCCAGAGCTCCTCAAATGTTACCCCTTTCACTTCTGGAATCATTTTCATGACCCTCCTCTGAGCCCTCTGCAATGCCTGTACATCTTTTCTCAGATAAGGAGTCCAAAGCTGCTCACAATATCCAAGTGCTGCCTCAGCATCACACCCTTACTTTTATATTCTACACCTCTTGAAATGAATTCCAGCATTGCATTTGCCTTCCTCACCACTGACTCAACCTGCAAGTTAACCTTTAGGGAATACCGCACAAGGACTCCCAGGTCCCTTTGTGCCTCAGATTTTGAATTTTCTCCCCATTCTACCAAAGTGCATGACCATACAATTCCCAATACTGTGTTCCATCTGCCACTTCTTTGCCCATTCTCCCAATCTGTCTAAGTCCCTGTTTCCTCAACACTACCTGCCCCTCCACAATCATTGTATCTTCTGCAAGCTTGGCCACAAAGCCACAATTCCATCATCCAAATCGTTGACGTATAATGTTGAAAGAAGCCTTGTTACAGTACATGGTTAAACAGATATATTCAGACCTGGGGCACAGCCTCAGAATAGAGGGACGTCCACTAAAAACAGAGTTGAGAAGGAGTTTCTTTAGACAGAGAGCGGTGAATCTGTGGAAGTCATTGCCATAGACAGCTGTGGAGGTAAAGTCTTTCAGTATATCTAATACAGAGGTTGATCGGCTCTTGATTAGTCAGGATGCCAAGGGTGCAGAGAGATGGCAGGAGAACTGCACTGAGAGCGGATAATAAATCAGCCATGATGGAATAGGGGAGCAGACTCAACTGGTTGAACGGCCTAGGTCGTGTGGTCCTCCTCTGTGGTCGAAACTGGAAAGGACACAGAGAAGGTTTACGAGAATGTTGCCAGATGTTGGCCAGGCTAGGTCGTTATTTCCTGGATCATAGGAGAATAATGGACGATTCTCATTAAGTGTTTAAAATTACGAGATTACGAAGAGGACTTGCACCACCAGGTTCAGGAACAATTATTACCCCTCAACCATCAGGCTCTTGAACCAGAGATGATCACATCACTCAACTTCACTCACCCCAACACTAAACTGTTCCCACAACCTATGGACTCTTCATCTCATGTTCTCAATAGTTACTGCTTATTTATTTATTATTATTAGTTTTTTTGTTTACAGTGAATTCTTCTCCTTCCCTCTAATAATTCTATTTATTTTCTTCAATTGACCGGTCTCTCGACAGAACTGTGGTGTGGGACAGTCCCACGGCTGGTGAAGTAACTCCCACCCTCAGAGGGTGAGCACCCACCTGGCCTTCTTTCCCTCTGTGAGGCTGGTATCTGCCGGTGGTCCCTCGCTGGCTCCTTCCGCTTTCCCAGTTTCGTGCCGAAGCTCCTTCTGATCCTGGCTGAGTTGGGCTTTCAAACCTTCCTGGTAACTGGGAGACAGAAACGTTTTAGGAAGAGTGTTAGCCAACGGGTTGTTGTGCTGCATTTCATCCATCACAGATGTATGACTAATTCCACCATGGACAGTCCCAAATCCAGGCCATAAAAGCAGAGTTGGGTATGAACTCCCCATGGACAGTCCCAAACCCGGCTGTGAAAGGAGGAGGGTTGGGTATGAACTCCCCATGGACAGTCCCAAACCCGGCTGTGAAAGGAGGAGGGTTGGGTATGAACTCCCCGTGGACAGTCCCAAACCTGGCTGTGAAAGGAGGAGGAACGGGTATGAACTCCCCATGAACAGTCCCAAACCCGACTCTGAAAGTAAAAGGGTTGGGTATGAACTCCCCAAGGACAGTCCCAAACCCAGCTGTGAAAGGAGGAGGAACGGGTATGAACTCCCCATGGACAGTCCCAAACCCGGCTGTGAAAGGAGGAGGAACGGGTATGAACTCCCCATGGACAGTCCCAAACCCGGCTGTGAAAGGAGGAGGAACGGGTATGAACTCCCCATGGACAGTCCCAAACCCGGCTGTGAAAGGAGGAGGGTTGGGTATGAACTCCCCATGGACAGTCCCAAACCCGGCTGTGAAAGGAGGAGGAACGGGTATGAACTCCCCGTGGACAGTCCCAAACCCGGCTGTGAAAGGAGGAGGGTTGGGTATGAACTCCCCGTGGACAGTCCCAAACCCGGCTGTGAAAGGAGGAGGGTTGGGTATGAACACCCCATGGACAGTCCCAAACCCGGCTGTGAAAGGAGGAGAGTTGGGTATGAACTCCCCAAGGACAGTCCCAAACCCAGCTGTGAAAGGAGGAGGAACGGGTATGAACTCCCCATGGACAGTCCCAAACCCGGCTGTGAAAGGAGGAGGGTTGGGTATGAACTCCCCGTGGACAGTCCCAAACCCGGCTGTGAAAGGAGGAGGAACGGGTATGAACTCCCCGTGGACAGTCCCAAACCCGGCTGTGAAAGGAGGAGGGTTGGGTATGAACTCCCCATGGACAGTCCCAAACCCGGCTGTGAAAGGAGGAGGAACGGGTATGAACTCCCCGTGGACAGTCCCAAACCCGGCTGTGAAAGGAGGAGGAACGGGTATGAACTCCCCGTGGACAGTCCCAAACCTGGCTGTGAAAGGAGGAGGAACGGGTATGAACTCCCCATGGACAGTCCCAAACCCGGCTGTGAAAGGAGGAGGGTTGGGTATGAACACCCCATGGACAGTCCCAAACCCGGCTGTGAAAGGAGGAGAGTTGGGTATGAACTCCCCAAGGACAGTCCCAAACCCGGCTGTGAAAGGAGGAGGAACGGGTATGAACTCCCCATGGACAGTCCCAAACCCGGCTGTGAAAGGAGGAGGGTTGGGTATGAACTCCCCATGGACAGTCCCAAACCCGGCTGTGAAAGGAGGAGGGTTGGGTATGAACTCCCCATGGACAGTCCCAAACCCGGCCGTGAAAGGAGGAGGGTTGGGTATGAACTCCCCAAGCCCGACTGTTTAAAGAGCAGGGCTGGGAATGGGGCTTGCAACTCATCCTATTAATACCCAGAGCTACAGAAACACCAACAAGAGCTCCAAAATCTTCCTCCCTGGGAGAGGAATGATGCACCAAGATGACTACACCAGGGAAAGCCTGAAGACTAGCCCTGTATAGACGACTTTGGCAAGCTGCTGTCTGTGGTCTCTGCCCCAGTATGGGTGACGGACTTAAGGAGAAGGTGAACTGGTTTGTTATGTATATGGAGACACACTGAAAAGCTTGCCTTGCACACTCTTCATGCAGATCAGACCATTACACAGTGCATTGAGGTAGAACAAGGGAAAACAATACAGAATGCAGAATAAAGTGTACAATTACAGAGAGAGTGCAGTGCAGGCAGACAAATAGGTGCTGAAGTCGTGATCAGGTAGGTTGTGAGATCAAGAGTCCATTTTATCATACTAGCGATAGTCTTAGAACAGTGGACTAGAAGCTGTCCTTGAGCCTGGTGGGACTTGCTTTCAGGTTTTTGTATCTGCTGCCCGATGGAGGTGGGGAGGAGAGAGAACGTCTGGGATGGGTGGGGTCTTTGATTATGTTGGCTGCTTCACCGAGGCAGTGAGACGTGTAGACAGAGTCCAGGGAGATCCATTTATTTATCAATGTACATCAAAACATACAGTGAAATGCGTTGTTCACATCAACAGCCAACACAACCGTTGTGCTAGGCCAGTACACTAGGGTTGCTCACATTCCAGAACTAACATAGCAAGCCCACAATGATATGGAGGGGAGGCTGGTTTCCGTGATGAGGTGAGCTGTGTCCACAACCCTATGGTTTCTTGTGGATACGTGCTGAGCAGTTGCCATACCAAGCCACAATGAACACTGCTCCCATTGGTGGAGGGGTCAAGACCTAGCCTTTGTAGAGTGAAGGTGATTGGCTAAAGATCCAAATGAGAGGCAAAAGATCCTTTTACTGGATGGGTGGGTAAAGTCCTGGTGCTGGGAGAAATGCAGTGTCAGATGTGATGATCCAATGAAGGGGGGTGGGGGAGGTACCTGAGGGGTGATGGGGAGATGGTGGGGAATTGGGGCTAGCTACTGTACATAGAGCAGTAAGGAGTCTCATTCGCTCCTCTCTGATTCTGTATTACAGTCTCAATGGGTTGAATGGCCTCTGCTCCTATCTCGTATGGTCTTACTAAAGAGGCACCAAACCCTCACCAACAACGTCCAATGACCGAGAACCGAGAACTATAAACACCAGAGATTCTGCAGATGCTGGAAATCCAGAGCAACACACACAATGCTGGAGAAACTCAGCAGGCCAGGCAGCATCTATGGAGATGAATAAACAGTCGATGTTTCGGGCTGAGACCCTTCATCAGGACTGGAAGGAAAAGGGGAAGAGGCCAGAATATGAAGTTGGGTGGTGGGGGGGGGGGGACATTACAAGGTGATGGGTGAGACCAGCTGGGTGGGGAAGGGGGATGAAGTGAGAAGCTGGGAGGTGACAGGTGGAAAGGCAGAAGTGCTGAAGAAGGATTCTGACAGGAGAGGAGAGTGTACCATGAGTGACAGGGAAGCAGCAAGTGATAGGCAGGAGGAGAGAGGAGGTAAGAAGGGGGCCAGAGTGGGGAATTGCAGAAGGGGGAAGGGGAAGTGGGAGAAATTAATGGAAGTTTCAGAAATCGACGTTCATGCGTTCAGGTTGGAAGCTACTAAGACAGAATATGAGGTGCTGCTCCTCCATCCTGAGAGTGGACTCCTTGTGGTAGTAGAAGGCCATTAAGGTGGAATAGGAATGGGAAATAGAATTATAATGTTTGGTCACCAAAAGATCCTGCTTTTTAAAACAATAACTATCACATTTTTACAACATCTTATGATCTCAGTCAGGGCATGAAGGATACGGGGAGAAGGCTGGGAAAATGGATCAGCCATGATGAAATGGCGGAGCAGACTTGATGGGCCAAGTGGCCTAATTCTCCTCTTATTTCTTATGGTCTTATGGACACCCTCTGTGCTTCACCGGAGAGTTACTGACACCATGCCGGATTAGCGTCATTGGGTTTATTTATCACATCGAAACATCGGAGCATCTAGTACAGTGAAATGTGTTGTTTCTGTCAATGGCCAACGCAGTCCGAGGTTGTGCTGGGGGCAGCCCACAAGTGTCCCCAAACAACCTGTTACCAACATAGTGTGTCCACCATGTTCTGTAGAACACAAGCAATAACATGATTAGATTATCTTCATTTGTCACACGCACGTTGAAACATACGGTGAAATGTGTCGTTTGCGTTCACCACACAATCTGATGCCAACATAGAAGGGCCACAGGTCACGTACATAGTTGGAATGTAGGAGGAAAGCCACGTGCTCATGGGGAGAACGTACGAGCTCAACGTTCTCCCTGCAGATGGTGGCAGGATTTGAACCCCAATCGGTGATTGCAGGCACTGTAAAACGATTAAGCTAACCGCTATTCTGCTGGGCTGACCCCGTCTGGGCTAGGACCAGAATCGTTGCAAGGAGCTTCACACTGGCTCAGTGGTCAGGAGGGGAACGTCAGGGCTCAAAGCCACAATAACCGTAAGAAGAGTGGCCAATTGTAGTAAGACTGATCAACACCTCCACCCACTGCTTTATTAGTTCCTGTCAGTCACCTGTTGTCCAGTCCAGTGTCACTTTATGGACATACAATCAATCTATGAGTATAAGCTGTCCTATGTCCTGATGAAGGGTTTTGGCCCGATACGTCAACTATTTACTCTTTTCCATAGATGCTGACTGAGCTGCTGAGTTCCTCCAGGAGTCTATGTGTGTTGCTCTGGATTTCCAGCGTCTGCAGAGTTTCATGTGTTTGTACTAATATTTATTGTTTTTTTATTATAAGGCATCAGACCATAGAATTAGGAGCAGAATTAGGTCACTTGACCCATTGCATCTGCTCCACCTTTCTTTCATGGCTGATTTATTATCTCTGTCACTGCCATTCTCCTGCCTTTCCCCCCCGTAACCTTTAACAACCTGACTAACCAAGAATACTTTAAACCTCTGTTTTAAATATACCCAATGACTTGGTCTCTACAGCTATTAATGGCAATGAATTCCACAGATTCACTACCCTCTGGCTGTAGAAATACCTTCTCACCTCTGTTCTAAATGGACATCCCTCTAATCCGAGACTGTGCCCTCTGGTGTGAGACTCCCGCGCCACAGGAAGCATTCTCTTCACAGTCACTCAGTCGAGACCTTTTCAGTATTTGCTAGAGACCCAGAGACATCAATCACTCCTCATACATTAACCCTTTCGTTCCTGGGATCATTCTCGTGAACCTTCTCTGGACCCTCTCCAATGCCAGCACATCCTTTCTTAGATATGGGGCTCAAAACTGCTCACAATACTCCAAGTGTGGTCTGACCAATGTGTTATAAAGCCTCAGCATCACATCCTTGCTGTTATATTCTAGTCCTCTTGAAATGAATGCAAACATCACATTTGCCTTCCTCCCCACAGACTCAACCTTCAAGTTAACCTTTAGGAAATCCTGCATGAGGACTCCCAAGTCCCTTTGCACCTCTGATTTCTGAATTTTCAACCATCCACCCTGATTTTTATTAACATCAATTTTTCAAACTTCCAGTAATTCCCCCCCCCCATCTCTTTTTCCATCCCCCATTATGGCTCTCCTCCCACCTCTTCTCTTTTCCTCACCTGCCCATCATCTCCCTTTGGTGCCTGTCCTCCTTCCCTTTCTCTGATGGTCCACTCTCCTGTCCTACCAGATTCCTTCTCCAGCCCTTTACCTCTTCCACATCACCTCCCAGCTTCTTACTTCATTCCCCTTCCCCACCCACCCACCTACCTTCCCCCTCACCTGGTCTCACCTGTCACCTGCCAGCTTGTACTCCTTCCCCTCCCCCATCCACCCACCTTCCCCCTCACCTGGTCTCACCTGCCACCTGTCAGCTCGTACTCCTTCCCCTCCCCCATCCACCCACTTTCCCCCTCAACTGGTCTCACCTGTCACCTGCCAGCTTTTCTCCTTCCCCCACCCACCTCCCCCCTCACCTGGTCTCACCTGTCACCTGCCAGCTTTTCTCCTTCCCCCACCCACCTCCCCCCTCACCTGGTCTCACCTGTCACCTGCCAGTTTGTACTCCTTCCCCTCCCCCGCCCATTCACCTTCTCCCTCACCTGGTCTCACCTGTCACCTGCCAGTTTGTACTCCTTCCCCTCCCCCATCCACCCACCTTCCCCCTCACCTGGTCTCACATGTCACCTGCCAGCTTTTCTCCTTCCCCCACCTACCTCCCCCCTCACCTGGTCTCACCTGTCACCTGCCAGTTTGTACTCCTTCCCCTCCCCTACCCATTCACCTTCTCCCTCACCTGGTCTCACCTGTCACCTGCCAGTTTGTACTCCTTCCCCTCCCCCATCCACCCACCTTCCCCCTCACCTGGTCTCACCTGTCACCTGCCAGCTTCTCTCCTTCCCCCACCCACCTCCCCCCTCACCTGGTCTCACCTGTCACCTGCCAGTTTGTACTCCTTCCCCTCCCCCGCCCATTCACCTTCTCCCTCACCTGGTCTCACCTGGTCTCACCTGTCACCTGCCAGCTCGTACTCCTTCCCCTCCCCCATCCACCCACCTTCCCCCTCACCTGGTCTCACCTGTCACCTGCCAGCTTTTCTCCTTCCCCCACCTACCTCCCCCCTCACCTGATCTCACCTGTCACCTGCCAGCTTTTCTCCTTCCCCTTCCTTTCAAGTGCTGATGAAGGGTCTCAGCCCGAAACACGGACTGTTTATTCCCCTCGATAGATGCTGAGTTCCGCCAGCATTCTGTCAGTGCATTACTATCTCACGCACGCTCTGCGCAAGCACACACAGCAGATGCTGGCTGGGGCAGTCTTACCCTTTGTTGAAGGCTTCCTCCTCAATCTTGGCCTTGGTCTCCAGGCTGGTGAGGTCAAGGCTGAGTGGACGCACGGTGCCTGCTGCTGTCTGCGCCACCTCTTTATCGTCATTCTGCTTCCTGCAGTGCACACAGGAAACAAACTCACGTTTAATTATAATTCAACCATACACGAATACAGCCAAACAAAATGGCGTTACCCTGGGGCCAAGGTGCAAAACGCAGTAGCTGGAGGGAGACCAGTATCGTAGTGGGAAGGTTTGCTAACGCTGCGGGGGGAGGGGACGGTTAAACTACAGTTCCGGAGGATGGGAAGCAGAGAGTCAGAACAGTTAGTGGAGAAGTTGTGCGGATAGATGTGGTTAAAACCTCAGACAAAGTCAAGAATCAGATGTTTGAGCATGGTGTGACTAATATCTGAGCTCTGTAGATTTCAATGCAAGAAACATAGAAACATAGAAACCCTACAGCAAAAAACAGGCCCTTTGGCCCACAAAGCTGTGCCAAACATATACTTACTTGAGAAATTACCTAGGGTTACCCATAGCCCTCTATTTTTCTGATTTCCATTTACCTATCAAGGAGTCTCTTAAAAGACCCTATCATATCTGCCTCCACCACCGTTGCCGGCAGCTCATTCCACGCACTCACCACTCTCTGGGTAAAAAAATTTACCCCTGACATCTCCTCTATACCTACTCCCTAGCACCCTAAACCTGTGTCCTCTTGTGTTAGCCATTTCAGCCCTGGGAAAAAGCCTCTGACTATCCACATGATCAATGCCTCTCATCATCTTATACACCTCTGTCAGGTCACCTCTCATCCTCCGTCGCCCCAAGAAGAAAAGGCCGAGTTCATTCAACCTATTCTCATAAGGCATGTCATAAAACCATCCCAGCCTGTCCAGTCTTCCCTTATAATTCCACTCCTAGGGAGATTCCTGTGAATGCCTTCTGTGCCCCTCTCTCATTGGGAGACCGATTATCCTTTACCAGTCCAGTCTGGACCATAAGACCATAAGGCACAGGAGCAAAATTAGGCCATTTGGCCCATCAAGTCTGTTCTACCATTCCACCAAGGCTAATTTATTATCACTTCAAATCCTATTCTGGTGCCTTTTCCCCCATAACTTTAGATCCCCTGACTAATCGAGGACCTTTCATCCTCCGCTTTAAATATACCCAATGATTTGGCTTCTGCAGCCATCCGTAGCGATGAATTCTGCAGATTCACCACACTCTGTCTAAAGAAATTCCTCCTCAATTCTGTTCCAAAGGGATGTCCCTCTATTCTGAGGCTGTGCCCTCTGGTCCTGGACTCATTCACTATAGGAAATAATCACTCGACATCTGCTCTATATAGGCCTTTCGATAGATTTCAATGAGATACACCCATTTGGCGAGTACTGGCCCAGAACTATCAAATGCTCCTCATACGTTAACTCTTTTATTCCTGGAATCACTCTCGTGAATGTCCTCAGGACACTTTCCAATGCCGGCACATCGGAAAAGTCCATCTGTGACTCCAGCCCCAGCAGTCATCAGAACCTCTGGAGTTCCCTGACCCTGGCACAAGACTCCACCAGAGAGGAGGAAGAAGTGTTGCCAAGTGTCCTGGAGATTCCTGGAGCTGGCCTCTGGAATCCTGTCATTCATCATCAAACCCTTCTGAGGACAGTGGAGGTGGGGAGTGGGCTGTGGGCCGAGAGCCGAGAGCACGGTGGCAGAGGTGGCAATGTTACTGGGAAAACAGAATCCTACCCAGGAACAGAATTAAGTTCCAGATAGAGTCATTGACTTATACGGCAGGGAAACACGTCCTTCAGCCCAGCTCATGCCGGTCAAGATGTCAAAATGACCCACAGCAACACACACACAATGCTGGGGGAGCACAGCAGGTCAAGCAGCATCTATGGCAATAAACAAAGAGTCAACATTTCAGGCAGAGACCCTTCATAAGGACTGGAAATGAAAGGGAGGGAGTCCTATTTCCCTGCATGTGCCCTCTACCCTTCCAAACATTTCTCATCCATATACCTGTCCAAGTGTTTTTTAAATATCGTAATTGTTTTCACCTTAACCACTTCCTCTGCAAGCTCATTCCATATACCCACCACCCTCAGGACCCCTTAAATCATTCCCCTCTCACCTTAAACCTGCGCCTTCTAGTTTTCAACTCCCCTACTCAGGGGAAAGGACTGTGACCAAATACCCTATTAGGTCCCTCAAAACTTTAGAAAAAGCTCTACAAGGTCTCCCCTTAGCCTCCCTCGCTCCAGCAAAAACAGCCCCAACGTGTCCAGTCCTTCCTTATAATTCCAGGCCTCCAGTCCTGGGAACTTTCTCAGAAATCACTCCTGCACCTTCTCCATCTTAATCACAGCCTTCCTGTAACATGGGACCAGGATTGCCTGCCCCTCCACCTATCTCCGTATCATCTGTAAAAGTTGCAAAAAAGCCATCAGTTCTGTCATCAAAATCATTGACAGTTACAGATCTGACCCTCTCCCAGCAGCTCCAAAAGCCACTCATCACAGGGCAAGCAGGGAGGGACAGGAATGGAGGCCTGGAGCGGACTCACATTTCCATGACGGGGGCCAGCATCGGGCTGGTTCTGCTGGAGCTGCTGGGAACCGCGCTGGTAGTGCTGGTGATGGTTTCCGAGCTGCTGCTGTTGCTGGTGGAGCTCGCAGTGTTGGCTTCAGTGTTATTGTTGGACTCCATCTACAACAGAACAAGAGGAGACAGTTAATTAACAACATAAGTATTGAGGCTTAGTTGTATAACTGGTTACTGAGGCCCAATTATTATATGCCTTTTTGGTCACCTACCTACAGGAAAGATATTAGAGGAAGCTTTCAAATACCAACAGAAGGCAACTAAGAAAGTCATTAAGCAGGTAAAGATGGAATACAAAAGTAAGCTAGCCAATAATATTAAAGAAGATACCAGAAGTTTCTTCAGATACATAAAGTGTAAAAGAGAGGTGTGAGTGGATATTGGACTGCTGGAAAACGATGCTGGAGGGGTAGAAATGGGAGATAAGGAATGAGTGGACTAACTGAATGGTTCCAGGTGTCAGGGCTCATAAAGTGTGTGAAGTTACCATTACCAGGGAGAAGGTTCTTGGGAAACTGAAAGGTCTGAATGTAGATAAGTCTCCTGAACCAGATGGTGTACATCCCAGAGTTTTGAAAGAGATGGCTGAATAGATCATGGGGGCATTAGTAAAGATCTTTCAAGAATCACTATATTCTAGAATGGTTCTGGAAGACTGGATAACTGGAAATGTCACTCCACTCTTCAATATGAGTGAGAAGCAGAAGAAAGGAAGCCATCGTCCAGTTGGAGTTAGAGTCGATTATTAAGGATGAGGTCTCAGGGTACTTGGAGGCACATGATAAGATAGGCTGTAGTCAGCATGGTTTCCTCAAGGGAAAACCTTTGCCTGAAAAATCTGTTGGAATTCTTTCAAGAAATAACAAGCAAGATAGACAAAGGAGAATCAGTTGATGTTGTGTACTTGGATTTTCGGGAGGCCTTTGACAAGGTGCCACACATGAAGCAATGAACCCATGGTATTACACAAACAATTCTAGCATAGACAAAGCAGTGAATGATTGGCAGGAGGCAAAGAGTGGGAATCAAGGGAGCCCTTTCTGGTTGGCTGCCAGTGACTAGTGGTGATCCACAGGGGTCTGTATTGGGACCAATTCTTTTTTCATTATATGTCAATGATTTGGATGAAATTGATGTCTCCTATGGTAGGAAAGTCTAAGACCTGAGAACACAGCCTCAGGACAGAGGGAAGTCCTTTTAGAACAGAGGTAAGGAGAAATTTCTTTAGCCAGGAAGTGGTGAATATGTGGAATTTCTTGCCAGAGGCAGCTGTGCAGGCCAAGTCTTTACATATATTTAAGGCAGAGGTTGATAGATTCTCGATTAGTCAGGACATGAAGGGATACTGGGAGAAGGCAGGAGATTGAAGCTGGGAGGAAGAATAAATCAGCCATGATGAAATGGCGGAGCAGACTCGATGAGCAAATGGCCTAATTCTGCTCCTCTGTCTTATGGTCTTATATCAATAAATTGAAAGAGTGCGGAGAAAATCTACAAGGATGTTGTTTGGACTTGAAGACTTGAGTTTTAGGGAAAAATTGAAAAGGTTCGATCTTATTCCCTGGAATTAGCAGAATGTGGGAGATTTTATTGAGGTATACAAAATTATATAGATAGGTGTAGGGGTTGGGTTAGGGTTAGATAGGGTTAGAGCTATTGATAGGGTAAATGCTTTTTCCACTGCGGTCTAGAATTAAAGGTGAAAGGTGAAACATTTAAGGGGAACACGAGGGAGACTTCTTCTCTCAGAGGGTGGTGAGAGTGTGGAATCAGTTGCCCACCAACTGTTGGATGCGGGTTCGATTTCAACATTTAAGAGAAGTTTGGATAGGTACATGGATAACAGGGCTGTGGAAGGCTATGGTCTGGGTGCAGGTCGATGGGTCTAGGTAGATTAATGTTTTAGAACATAAGAACATAAGAAATAGGAGCAGGAGTAGGCCATCCGGCCCTCGAGCCTGCCCCGCCATTCAATAAGATCATGGCTGATCTGTCCGTAAACTCATCTCCATCTACCTGCCTTTTCCCCATAACCCTTAATTCCCTTACTATGTGAAAACCTATCTAACTGTTTCTTAAATATATTTAGTGAAGAAGCCTCAACTGCATCCTTGGGCACAGAATTCCACAGATTCACCACTCTCTGGTAAAAACAGTTTCTCCTCATCTCCATCTGAAATCTTCTCCCCTGAATCTTGAGGCAATGTCCCCTAGTTCTAGTCTCACCTACCAATGGAAACAACTTTCCTACTTCTATCTTATCTATCTCTTTCAAAATTTTGTGTTTCTATAAGATCCCCTCTCATTCTTCTGAATTCCAGAGAGTATAGTCTCAGGCGACTCAATCTCTCCTCATAGGTTAACCCCTTCATCCCTGGAATCAACCTTGTGAACCTCCTCTGCACTGCCTTCAAAGCCAGTATATCCTTCATCAAGTGTGGAGACCAGAACTGCACACAGTACTCCAGGTGCGGCCTCACCAGTACCCTGTATAGTTGCAGCATGACCTCCCTGCTCTTGAATCCAATCCCTTTAGCAATGAAGGCCAACATACTGTTTGCCTTCTTAATAACCTGTTGTACCTGCAAGCCAACTTTTTGCGATTCATGAACAAGCACTCCCAAGTCCCTCTGCACAACAGCATGCTGCAATCTTTCACCATTTAAATAATAATCTGCTTTTCTATTATTCCTTCCAAAGTGGATGATCTCACATTTACCAATGTTGTATTCCATCTGCCAGACCTTGGCCCACTCATTTAACCTATCTATATCCCTCTGCAGACTCTCCACATCCTCTGTACAATTTGCTTTTCCACTCAGTTTAGTGTCATCAGCAAATTTTGCTACGCTACACTCAGTCCCCTCTTCTAAATCATCAATGTAAATGGTAAACAGCTGTGGGCCCAGCACCGACCCCTGCGGCACCCCACTCACCACTGACTGCCAACCGGAGAAGCACCCATTTATACCAACTCTCTGCCTTCTATTGGTTAACCAATCCACTCTCCATGCCAATACACTTCCTCCAACTCCGTGCATCCGTATCTTATTTATTAAGTCTCTTGTGCGGCACCTTATTGAACGCCTTCTGGAAATCCAAGTATACAACATCCACCTGTTCCCCTCTATCCACTGCACTCATTATGTCCTCAAAGAACCCCAGCGAGTTTGTGAAACAGGACCTGCCCTTTCTGAATCCATGCTGCGTCTGTCTAATGGAACCACTCTTTTCTAAATGTTTCGTTATTTCTTCCTTAATGACAGCTTCAAGTATTTTCCCGACTACAGATGTTAAGCTAACTGGCCTATAGTTGCCTGTCTTTCGTCTACATCCTTTTTTAAAAAGTGGCGTGACATTTGCAGTCTTCCAATCCGGCGGGACCTCCATTATCACAGCTGCTTGTGGGATCTTGATGCATACAAGTTGGCTGCATATTTTCTATATCTAAAACAGTTATTTGCCTGCAAATTGCTTAGAGATACCCTGCGGTCAGGCAACTGTAAATAATTTCATGTTCACCTTCTGGTCAATGCGGTGTTCAGTAACAAAAGGTCAAATGGATGGGTTTTGCCACCCTTTTGATGCTTTTTTGCGGGGTAGTGGAAATCCATTAAGGGTCATTTTTTCAGATAGTGGAGATAGTAGAGCTGTTGCTTCAGTTCTAGCAACCCCGGTTCAATCTTTACATCGGGTACTGTCTGTGTGGAGTTTGCATGTGTTCCCCGTGACCACATGGATTTCCTCCGGGACCTCTGGTTCCCTCCCACAACACAATTTAGCATGGACTAGATGGCTGAAGGGCCTGTTTCTATGCTGTAGTGGTCTACAATTCTACAAACTGCGCACAGCAAGCTTCTGCACTCTATAAGGTGATAGCAAGATAAAACAGGTGCAGACACTGCAAATACGGAGAATAAAGAATTAAAATGTTGCAGACTCTCAAGAATCAGCCAGCAGCTGTGGAGAGGGAACCAGAAAGGATTTTGATTTGGAGCATTGTCAGTTCATCTCTTCACACAGAATATGTCTGATAAATAATGTCACAATGTCCATTTCAATGTCCAATTTGTACTGGTGGAGGGATAAATGTGGACGTGGGAGGCCAACACTCTCTCTCTTCTTTAAGCCGTGTCTGCCCCATGGAATAGATCTGCTTTAAGGCCCTACTGAGGGATCAGATTGCGTTGTGTCCAGATTGTTGGTTCTCAAACACACTACTGGTCAGTGCGTGTCACAGAGCACAGATACAGGCTATTCAGCCTGACCAGTCCAGTCTGACCCATCTAGTCCCAATGTCCTGCATTTGGCCATACCCTTCCAAGCTCCTTCACTCCATGTAGCTATCCAAATGCTTCTTAACTGATACCAGTGTACCTGCCTCACTCACTTTCCCTGGCAGATCGTTCCATCTAATCACCACCCTCTGTGAGAAAACATTGCCCCTCACGTCCCCTCTAAATCTTTCCCCTCTCTTCCTAAGTCCATTCCCTTACTCCTCTTCCCTGGGGAAAAGACTGTAACTGTCCACCTTATCTATGCCCCTCATAACTTCAAACATTTCTATTATGTCAACCATCATTAAAAGCTTCAAAGATTCATTTATTATCAAAGTATACAACTCTGAAATTCTTTAATTCTCCGGGTTGCCGTGAAAGCAAGAAAGAGAAGGAAGGCAGCACAATCATCATCCCTCAAATCCCTCCTCCCCACAAAAACAGAACAAAAATGGAACAGGCACATCGACCCCCAAATCCCTCCTCCCCACAAAAACAGAACAAAAATGGAACAGGCACATCGACCCCCAAATCCCCCCTCCCCACAAAAACAGAACAAAAATGGAACAGGCACATCGACCCCCAAATCCCCCCTCCCCACAAAAACAGGACAAAAATGGAACAGGCACATCATCCCTCAAATCCCTCCTCCCCACAAAAACAGAACAAAAATGGAACAGGCACATCGACCCCCAAATCCCTCCTCCCCACAAAAACAGAACAAAAATGGAACAGGCGCATCGACCCCCAAATCCCTCCTCCCCACAAAAACAGAACAAAAATGGAACAGGCACATCATCCCCCAAATCCCTCCTCCCCACAAAAACAGAACAAAAATGGAACAGGCACATCGACCCCCAAATTCCCCCTCCCCACAAAAACAAACAAAATGGATCAGGATCACTGACCCCCAAATCCCTCCTCCCACACAAAAAAACCTGAAAAGATCAGGCGAAGAAGCACAGAATATAAAAACTGTATGACTGAAGAAAGAGTTTATAGTCCAAGTACACATCCAGAATGCAGAAAAAACCTGGGCACAATCTCCAGTTGCAGCAGCAGAGCCTCCCCTCTCTGGTACAGAGCAACCAATCAAAAGATAGGCAGCCAGTGCGCACTCTCTGCATTTGCTTGGATGCTTCAATCTCCCTCCTCGCTTTAATCAAAATAAGGAGCCACACATCAGTCTTACAGCCTGTCTGCTATGAGGTTCACGCATGTGCCTCAGCCTCTGGGAATCCTCTCAGAGACAGCAGAGTGCCGGAACACCCAAACGATCTCCAAAGTTCCGCCCTCAGCTTGATATTGCAATTGCCTTGGTCGCTTTAATCGGCAAAACAACGGAAGCTAAAGTCAGCGAAATGAGGTCAAATAAGGGCTCGTATCCTCCAGACTTCTCACCATGAGGTTCGCTCACGCAGCCCCTACCTTCCGGAATCCTTTCTGAGACTGCAGAGCAGCAAAGCACCCCAAACAATCTCCAAACAGCGAAACACAGGGTCCAACAGTTTCAGAATCACATTCAAGACAAGAAACAAATGTAAAGGACATGAAAGAAGTGAAAAAATGGTTCCATGATCTATCCAGGAGATGTTGACCAAAGGAGCGTTGTACGCAGGTGTCATCTTGACTGGAAGTTCTTGATCACCATTCTCCCACGTTCCAGGGAATAAAGACCCTAACCCTAGCCTGGCCAACCTCTCCCTGTAACTCAGGCCCTTGAGTCCTGGCAACATCCTCATAAACCTTCTCCACGCTCTTTTCAGTTTAACCACATCCTTCTTACAACAGGGTGACAACAACTGTGCAAACTCCAAGTGAAACCACATCAGTGACGAGTACAACAGCAGCATAATGTCCCAGATCCTAGACTCAGCACCTGGCTGATGAAGGTCAATGTGCTAAACGCCTCTTTTTTAAACTACCCCTTCTATCAGCGATGCTGCTTTCAAAAAACTATGTGGTGGTATTCCTCAGTTCCTCTGCCCCCTCAGTCATAGTATAAAGTTATACGGTGGTTTAACTTTCCAAAATGCCTCAACTCACACTCATCTGTATTGAAATCCTCTGAAACACAGCTTAGACTTTTCATGAAGTTGCGCAGATTAAGAGCTGAGAGAACAAGAACTTAAAAGCAAGGATGTAACGCTGAGGCTTTCTACAGTAAGACATTGGTCAGACCACACGTGGAGTATTGTGAGCAGTTTAGGGGCCCCTTATCTAAGAAAGGATGTGCTGGCATTGGAGATAGTCCAAAGGAGGTTCATGAGAATGACCCCAGGAATGGAAGGGTTAATGTGTAAGGAGTGTGAAGACTCTGAGGCTGTAGTCACTGGAGTTCAGAAGAACGAGGGAAAGCCTCAGTGAAACCTACCAAATACTGAAAGGCCTAGATAGAGTGGATGCTTCCTGCAGTAGGAGAGTCTAGGGCCAGAATGCACAGCCTCAGAACAGAGGGATGTCCATTTAGAATAAAGTTGAGGAGGTATTTCTCCAACCAGAGGGTGGTGAATCTATGGAATTCATTGCCACAGGCAGCTGAGGAGGCAAAGTCATTGGGTATATTAAAAGCTGAGGTTGATAGGTTCTTGATTAGTCAGGGCATCAAAGGTTATGGTCAGAAGGCAGGAGAAAACTGGATTAAGAGTGATAGTCAATCAGCCATGATTTACTGATGCTTACAAAGCCACGACCCTCCCCTACCTGGGACAGCCCGACCATCTTTCATTGTTTCTGTTTCCCAGGTAGAGCCCGGTCATTAAACGTGTGAAACCCACAATGAAGACTATTAAGATCTGGCTGGAGGGTGCTGACCCTGCTCTTCAGCACCAATTCCAGCACACAGACTGGAGCGCGTTTGCTGCCCATACCACCACAGACTCTCAGATTAACATTGACTTATATACCAACTCTGTCCTTGAGCACATCAACAAGTGTGTAGATAGAGTGACATCACAAAAACAAGTAAAAGTTCTCCCCAATCAGAAACCATGGATGAACAGAGAGGTTCGCCTCCTGCTCAAAGCCGGAGATTCAGCCTTCAGGTCTGGAGACCAGGAGGCTTACAGCTCAGCCAGGGCCAACCTGAGGAGGGGAATCTCTCAGGCTAAACACATATACAAACAGAGAATCGAGGAGCATTTCAACTCCTCGGACCCCCGACGCATGTGGCGTGGCATACAGGTCATTACAGACTTCAAACCACCTAGTACTGTGCCCCCTTCCAGCTCTGCTTCCCTCCCTGATGAGCTCAATTACTTCTACGCTCGCTTTGACCAAGAGAACAAGGAGGTCACCCTCAAAGTGGATCTCCCACCTGGTGAACTGCCTCTCTCACTTTCCACCTCCGATGTTTGCGCCACCCTGAGCAGGGTGAATGTACGGAAGGCAGCTGGTCCGGATGGAATACCTGGCTGTGTGCTCAGAGTCTGTGCAGGGCAGTTGGCCGGGGTCTTCACGGACATTTTTAATCTGTCCCTGGCCCAGGCAGTTGTCCTCATGAGCTTCAAGATCACCACCATCGTGCCAGTGCTGAAGCATTCCACTGCCACGGGCCTGAATGACTTCCGTCCAGCTGCACTCACCCCCTTCATTGCAAAGTGCTTTGAGAGACTGGTTCCATCACATCTGAAATCCTGTCTGCCCACTACCCTGGACCCCCATCAATTTGCCTATCACACCAACAGGTCAACAGAGGATGCCATCTCCACGGCACTTCACTCTGCCCTGACCCACTTGAACAGCCCCAACTCTTACATCAGAATGCTGTTCATTGACTTTAGTTCAGCATTCAATACTGTGATCCCCTCCAAGCTGATTGCCAAACTTCACCAACTTGGTATCAGCTCATCCCTCTGCAATTGGACCTTGGACTTACTGACTAACAGACATTAGACAACCTCTCCTCCTCCACTCTCACCCTGAACACTGGCGTGCCTCAAGGCTGTGTGCTGAGCCCTCTTCTGTACTCCCTTTTCACCTATGACTGCGTTCTTGTACATAGTTCTAACTCCATAATCAAGTTCGCAGACGACACCACGGTGGTTGGCCTGATCAGAGGGGATGACGAGACTGCCGACAGGGACGAGGTCCAGCACCTGGCCGCGTGACATGCCGACAACAACCTGGCCCTTAACACCCAGAAAGCCAAGGAGATGATTGTGGACTTCAGGCATGCTAGGAGCCACACTCACATCCCCATCTACATCAACTGAGCTGTAGTGGAGCATGTATCAAGCTTCAAATTCCTTAGTGTCCACATTTCCGAGGATCTCACCTGGTCCCTGAGCTCCTCCATCCTGATCAAAAAGGTGCAACAGCACCTTTATTTCCTGCAGAGCATCAAGAAAGCTCACCTCTGTCCCAGGATACTGACGGACTTTTACCGCTGTACCATTGACAACATACTCACCAACTGCATCTCAGTGTGGTATGGCAATTGTCCCATATCGGACCGCAAAGCAGTCCAGCGTGTGGTGAAAACTGCCCAGCGGATTATCGGCACCCAATTGCCCACCGTTGAGAACATCTACCATAAACGCTGCCTGTGCAGGGCGAAAAGCATTATCAAGGATGCATCTCACACTAACCATGGACTTTTTACTCTCCTCCCATCCGGTAGGCGCTACAGGAGCCTCCGCTCCCACACCAGCAGGCACAGGAAGAGCTTCTTCCCTGAGGCTGTGACCCTGCTGAACCTCACATCACAGCGCTAAGCAATATTACACCCATATTGTACTGTCTCAGTACTTTTATTTTTGTGTGCTGTAGCACTTACTTTTTATTCACAGTTATTTTGTAAATAACACTATTCTTTGCATTTCTGGTCAAATGCTAACTGCATTTCATTGGCTTTGTATCTGTACTCGGTACAATGACAATAAAGTTGAATCTAATCTAACCTAATCAAATGATGGAATGGCAGAGCAGATTCGATGGGCTGAAAGGCCTAATTCTCCTTCTTTGTCTTCCAATCTTTAATGCCCCGTAGGGCCGGAAGGAGAGGGTGGCGGGGGGGGGGGCAGCAATATCAGGGAGAAACAAACAAGAGCTGACATCTGAGACTGAGCTGACGTCAGCATGGTGACGTCAGGTCTGGAATGCGATTACTAGGGCCTGCCTGTTTGTTACAGAGTTCCTGTCGACAGATCAGACCGTCAATTTCACATTCTTTACATTCCTGTCGAGAGTTGACCCCAAGGGAATAAACGCCGTCACACTGCCCAAACCTTGCTAATACTTTCTGACAAACCACAGGCTGCAGCTCTTGTAGGCCCTTACAAAGATTCAAGTTTATTTACTGTGCACACATCGAAACTTCAGGTAGATGGGTCTCTTCAGCTGCGGGTGGCTGCTCATCTAAGAGAAGAAGAACTTTGATCTCAAACCTCCATTGCCTTGTGGCCAAACCCACTCATGGGGAAGGCTTCGGGGGTAAATCCCGAGGAAAATTCCGGAGGCAGTCCTACATTGTCTTCAGCGCTGACTGCCGACTCCTGTGATGCCGCTGGTTCCAAACTGTATCGGTGTCTGTTGTTCATCAGCTGTGTGAAGGGGTGGGGGCTGCTGTGTGGACAACAGCTTGCTCTCCATGTCGTACTGCCCCAGCTTGTGTGTTACATAGACAGCTTGGACGCAACGCCCATTGTCGACCCTGACCAACGGAGGGCACCAACGTTGAAGCATACAGTGAAATGTGTCATTTGCATTAACAACCAACACACCCAAGGGTGTCCTGGGGGCAGCCTGCAAAAGTCCCAGCACTCATTCTGACAATCCCCACAATGCTCGGCAGAACAACCACACCAATCCTCTCACAAACTCAAACTTTCATCTCATCACAAGCCCCGTTCCTCCCTCCTGTCCTCACCCATCTTCTCACAAACTCAAACTTTCACCTCATTACAAGCCCCATTCCTCCCTCCCATCCACACCTGTCCTCTCTCAAACTCCAACTTTCATCTCATCACAAGCCCCGTTCCTCCCTCCTGTCCTCACCCATCTTCTCACAAACTCAAACTTTCATCTCATCACAAGCCCCATTCCTCCCTCCTGTCCACATCTGTCCTCTCACAAACTCAAACTTTCATGTGATCACAATCCCCATTCCTCCCTCCCATCCTCTCAGAAACCCCAACTTTCATCTCATCACAAGCATTGTGTTCCCTCTAATTTGTAATGATCAGTGTGCACAAATATCTTGTGTTGTACAATTGTTTGCCCAGTGACGACAACATGAGCTTTTAAGTGGAAGTAGACCTGAAGCCTTTCTCAGGATAGTAAACTACCAAGTCCAGTTTGTTGTTCATTGTTTAAAAAGAATAAAATAATACGCAGCAATGAGTCTTACTTCTCATACGGCAGCATGTAGTAACCTCAATCCTTTCACATGATTAAAGTTGTCTGAATCAGTCATTGAGACATTTGACTTTAAATGAACTATCAGTCCCCTTGCACTTCACGCCCCTTGCTTAAAAAAAGCATAAATAAGCCAGTTCCTAAATCTCTAGACAAATTGTCACCAACTCCACATTATCAACACCATCAGCAACAGAAACTGGAAAAGGAAATGTGATTGTGCACGATCATGAAATATACTTAACATGCCAATGAGGTAGAGAGTTGTGCACAGTTTAAATTCCTTTGGACGCCAGTAGCAAAAGTTGTGAGCATGTGCGTGTTCACCTTAGAAGGAAGATTGATGATAGACCCAATTGGACATTGTTAATGTGGAATACTGCTAGTCCAATTCACTGTTACGTGTTATCATATGACCGTTGGCTCTGAGCTCTGTACCTTGGGCCTGGAGTAAGTCTGTTTTGTTCGGCTGTATTCATGGATGTTCATGTATGGTTACAAACAATAAGGTGTTTCCCCCTCTCTCCCCCTCTGTGTGTGCACCCAGGACATGAGACTACCGAACTCCCGGCCACCACCCAGATCGCATCATGAATGAAGCATCAGTAGCATTATACTGTTTACTTTTCAACTTGTGTCGTAAATGCACCTTATCATTTGTGGTAATATTACTTTATATGTTATGTGTGTGAGTTAAGTATAACGTGTTGTGCACCCTGGTCCGCAGGAATGTTGCTTTGTTTGGTGGTATACATGTGTACAGTTATATGTGAGATATATGTACTGTGTACATATAACTCCAACTTGTTTCACGGGAGGCAGACAAGTGGGTCACGGTTAGGAGGGGGAAGGGGAAGAGTCAGGTACTAGAGAGTACCCCGGTGGCTGTGCCCCTTGACAATAGGTACTCCTGTTTGAGTACTGTTGGGGGGGACAGCTTACCCGGGGGAAGCGACAGTGGCCGTGCCTCTGGCACAGATTCTGGCCCTGTAGCTCAGAAGGGTAGGGAAAGGAAGAGAAGGGCAGTTGTAATAGGGGACTCGATAGTAAGGGGGTCAGATAGGCGATTCTGTGGACGCAGTCCAGAGACTCGGATGGTAGTTTGCCTCCCTGGTGCCAGGGTCCGGGATATTTCTGATCGTGTCCACGATATCCTGAAGTGGGAGGGTGAGAAGCCAGAGGTCGTGGTACATATAGGTACCAATGACATAGGTAGGAAAAGGGATGAGGTCCTGAAAGGAGAATATAGGGAGCTAGGAAGGGAGTTGAGAAAAAGGACCGCAAAGGTAGTAATCTCGGGATTACTGCCTGTGCCACGCGACAGTGAGAGTAGGAATGCGATGAGGTGGAGGATAAATGTGTGGCTGAGGGATTGGAGCAGGGGGCAGGGATTCAAGTTTTTGGATCATTGGGACCTCTTTTGGCGCAGGCGTGACCTGTAAAAAAAGGACGGGTTACACTTGAATCCTAGGGGGACCAATATCCTGGTGGGGAGATTTGCGAGGGGTACTGCGGTGACTTTAAACTGGAATGGTTGGGGGGGTGGGAATCAAATTAAAGAGGCTAGGCGAGAGGAGGTTAGTTCACAACAGGGGGATGGGAACCAGTGCAGAGAGACAGAGGGGTGTAAAATGAGGGTAGAAGCAAAAAGTAGTAAGGTGAAAAGTAAAAGTGGCAGGCCGGCAAATCCAGGGCAAAAATCAAAAAGGGCCACTTTTCAACATAATTGTATAAGGGCTAAGAGAGTTGTAAAAGAGCGCCTGAAGGCTTTGTGTGTCAATGCAAGGAGCATTTGTAACAAGGTGGGTGAATTAAAAGTGAAGATTGTTATTAATGAATATGATATAGTTGGGATCACAGAGACATGGCTCCAGGGTGACCAGGGATGGGAGCTCAACATTCAGAGATACTCAATATTCAGGAGGGATAGACATGAAAGAAAAGGAGGTGGGGTAACATTGCTGGTTAGAGAGGAGATTAACGCAATAGAAAGGAAGGACATTAACCGGGAGGATGTGGAATCTATATGGGTAGAGCTGCATAACACTAAGGGGCAGAAAACGCTGGTGGGAGTTGTGTACAGGCCACCTAACAGTAGCAGTGAGGTTGGGGATGGTATTAAACAGGAAATTAGAAATGTGTGCAATAAAGGAACAGCAGTTATAACGGGTGTCTTCAATCTACATATAGATTGGGTGAACCAAATTGGTAAGGGTGCTGAGGAAGAGGATTTCTTGGAATGTATGTGGGAAGGTTTTCTGAACCAACATGTCAAGGAACCAACTAGAGAGCAGGCTATTCGAGACTGGGTATTGAGCAATGAGGAAGGGTTAATTAGCAATCTTGTCGTGAGAGGTCCCTTGGGTAAGAGTGACCATAATATGGTGGAATTCTTTATTAAGATGGAGAGTGACATAGTTAATTCAGAAACAAAGGTTCTGAACTTAAAGAAGGGTAACTTTGAAGGTATGAGACGTGAATTAGCTAAGATAGACTGGCAAATGATACTTAAAGGGTTGACGGTGGATATGCAATGGCAAGCATTTAAAGGTCGCATGGATGAACTACAACAATTGTTCATCCCAGTTTGGCAAAAGAATAAACCAAGGAAGGTAGTGCACCCGTGGCTGACAAGGGAAATTAGGGATAGTATCAATTCCAAAGAAGAAGCATACAAATTAGCCAGAAAAAGTGGCTCACCTGAGGACTGGGAGAAATTCAGAGTCCAGCAGAGGAGGACAAAGGGCTTAATTAGGAAGGGGAGAAAAGATTATGAGAGAAAACTGGCAGGGAACATAAAAACTGACTGTAAAAGCTTTTATAGATATGTGAAAAGAAAAAGATTGGTTAAGACAAATGTGGGTCCCCTACAGACAGAAACAGGTGAATTGTTTATGGGGAGCAAGGACATGGCAGACCAATTGAATAACTACTTTGGTTCTGTCTTCACTAAGGAGGACATAAATAATCTTCCAGAAATAGTAGGGGACAGAGGGTCCAGTGAGATGGAGGAACTGAGGGAAGTACATGTTAGTAGGGAAGTGGTGTTAGGTAAATTGAAGGGAATAAAGGTGGATAAATCCCCAGGGCCAGATGGTCTGCATCCCAGAGTGCTTAAGGAAGTAGCCCAAGAAATAGTGGATGCATTGGTGATAATTTTTCAAAACTCTTTAGATTCTGGACTAGTTCCTGAGGATTGGAGGGTGGCTCCACTTGTTAAAAAAGGAGGGAGAGAGAAACCGGGGAATTATAGACCGGTTAGCCTAACGTCGGTGGTGGGGAAACTGCTGGAGTCAGTTATCAAGGATGTGATAACAGCACATTTGGAAAGCGGTGAATTCATCGGACAAAGTCAGCATGGATTTGTGAAAGGAAAATCATGTCTGACGCATCTCATAGAATTTTTTGAGGATGTAACTAGTAGAGTGGATAGGGAAGAACCAGTGGATGTGGTATATTTGGATTTTCAAAAGGCTTTTGACAAGGTTCCACACAGGAGATTAGTGTGCAAACTTAAAGCACACGGTATTGGGGGTAAGGTATTGATGTGGATAGAGAACTGGTTGGCAGACAGGAAGCAAAGAGTGGGAATAAACGGGACCTTTTCAGAATGGCAGGCAGTGACTAGTGGGGTACCGCAAGGCTCAGTGCTGGGACCCCAGTTGTTTACAATATATATTAATGACTTGGATGAGGGAATTAAATGCAGCATCTCCAAGTTTGCGGATGACACGAAGCTGGGCGGCAGTGTTAGCTGTGAGGAGGATGCTAAGAGGATTCAGGGTGACTTGGATAGGTTAGGTGAGTGGGCAAATTCATGGCAGATGCAATTTAAAGTGGATAAATGTGAGGTTTCCACTTTGGTGGCAAAAACAGGGAAACAGATTATTATATGAATGGTGGCCGATTAGGAAAAGGGGAGGTGCAACGAGACCTGGGTGTCATTATACACCAGTCATTGAAAGTGGGCATGCAGGTACAGCAGGTGGTGAAAAAGGTGAATGGTATGCTGGCATTCATAGCAAGAGGATTTGAGTACAGGAGCAGGGAGGTACTACTGCAGTTGTACAAGGCCTTGGTGAGACGACACCTGGAGTATTGTGTGCAGTTTTGGTCCCCTAATCTGAGGAAAGACATCCTTGCCATAGAGGGAGTACAAAGAAGGTTCACCAGATTGATTCCTGGGATGGCAGGACTTCCATATGAAGAAAGACTGGATGAACTGGGCTTGTACTCGTTGGAATTTAGAAGATTGATGGGGGATCTGATTGAAACGTATAAAATCCTAAAGGGATTGGACAGGCTAGATGCAGGAAGATTGTTCCCGATGTTGGGGAAGTCCAGAACGAGGGGTCACAGTTTAAGGATAAAGGGGAAGCCTTTTAGGACCAAGATTAGGAAAAACTTCTTCACACAGAGAGTGATGAATCTGTGGAATTCTCTGCCACAGGAAACAGTTGAGGCCAGTTCATTGGCTATATTTAAGAGGGAGTTAGATATGGCCCTTGTGGCTAAAGGGATCAGGGGGCATGGGGGGAAGGCTGGTACAGGGTTCTGAGTTGGATGATCAGCCATGATCATACTGAATGGCGGTGCAGGCTCGAAGGGCCGAATGGCCTACTCCTGCACCTATTTTCTATGTTTCTATGTGTTGTGCAGGAGAACGTTGTTTTGTTTGGCTGTATACATGGGTATGGTTGAAATGACAATGAACGAACTTGTGTGTCGAGGCTGTCTCCCACCTGTCATGGAGTCATACAGCACAGAAGCTGGCCTTTTGGCCCCTCATGCCTTTCCTGTCCATCGACACCAATCCCATTTGCCCAGATTAGCACCATACCTATCTACACCCTTGCTCACTGAAGTGTCTAAACATCTGTTAAACACAGTGGCTATCTGACTCCACCACCTCCTCTGGTCGAGAGTTTCTCTCTCCATGTAAAAAACTTTACCCCTCAGTTCCCCTTTTAAAACTCTCTCCTTTCACCCTGAATCTTTGCTGTTTCATTTTCTGCAACAACCCTTCGCTGCAGAGTTCATCAAATGCTTGTCTCCAATTGTTTCTAAATACTTTGTTTCAACAGTGTTTTCTCAGTTCATGTTCTGAGCTGTTTCTTGGCAACCGCTAATTATGTGAGTGAGTCACATGGGTGTAATTGGGCAACACGAGCTCGTTGGGCTGGAAGAGTCTGTACTTCTTAATAAAATAAAAAGCTAACTCACACTCCTCCTTCCCTCTGTCCCTCCTTCACTCCCCCCTCTCTCTCTCTCTCTCTCATTCCCCCACTCTCCTCCTCTCTCCCTCTCTCTTTCTTCCTCTCTCTTGCTCTCTTCCTCTCTTTCTCCTTCACTCACTCCCTCCCTCCCTCTCTGACCCTTCACTCCTTCTCTCCTCCTCCCTCTTTCCTCTCCCCCTCCCCGTTTCTCCTCTCTTGTCCTCATTTGCCTCTTCTCTCCTGCTCTCCCTCAAATTCTTTTTCCTGCTTTCTTTCCCCCTCTCTTTCCTTCTCCTCCTCTTCTCACCGCAGACACTGCTTGAGCTGTTGGGGATTTCCAGCAGTTTCTGTTCGTGTTTCAGAATTCCAGCAGTTGTGGTTTTACAGCTTCTTAGAAGCAGAAGCAATTTGCTGAGTGAATCATGGGGCTGGTGGGTGTGTTGGGAGCCGGGAAATGCATGCTAACGTAATACGGGCTTCTCGTGCAGCAGAGCAGAGGGCACACACCCGGCGCATCAAATGCATTCCTGCATCAGACCTCTCACTCTGCGTCCGGACCCTCACAGTTTGTACAGTCTCCCCGTCACCGTGTTGGTTTCCCTCGGTGATCCAGATTCCTCCCACAGTCCGCCGATGTATTGGCTCCAGTTAGTAAGCTGTCAGCATGCTAGCTCAGGGCTGGGACCATAGCAACATTTGCAGGCCGCCCAGCAAAATCCTTCCTGATTTTGTTTGACGCAAATGACATGTTTCACTCAAAGTTTCGATGTAGTCTGACAAGTAAAGTTATTTATCATTCAGCTCCATAGATTCTGTATGTTTCACTGATATTGTAAGGAAAACACAGGCAGGATAGGCAAAGGAGAATCAGATGATGTTGTGTACTTGAATTTCCAGAAGGCCTTCGACAAGCTGCCACACATGAGGCTGCTTAACAAGCCACCAGCCCGTGGTATTACAGGAAAGGTTCCAGTATGGATAAAGCAGTGGCTGATTGGCAAGAGACAAAGAGTGGGAATAAAGGGAGCCTTTTCTGATTGGAACCACTTCTTTTCACATTATATGTCAATGATTTGGATGACAGAATTGATGGCTTTGTTGCCAGGTTTGCAGATGATATTGTGAGAGGTGGAAGGGCAGAAAGAGTTGAGGAGGTAGAGAAGTTGCAGAAGCATTTAGACAGATTAGTAGATTGGGCAAAGAAGTGGCAGATGGAATACAGTGTCGGGAAGTGTACCGCCATGCACTTTGGTGGAAGAAATAAAAGGTGGAAGGACTATTTTCTAAACTGGGAGAAAATTCAAAAATCCCAGGTGTAGAGGAATTTGGGAGTCCTCATGCAGGGTTCCCTAAAGATTAATTTGCAAGTTGAATCTGTGGTGAGGAAGGCAAATGCAATGTTAGCATTCATTTTGAGAGGACTAGAATATAAGAGCAATGATGTAATGTTGTGACTTTATAAAGCACAGGTGAGGCCTCACTTCGAGTAGTGTGAACAGTTTTGTGCCTCTTATCTAAAAAAGGATGTGCTGACATTGGAGAGTTCAGAGGAGGATCATTGGAATGAATCCGGGAATGAAAGGGTTATCATATGAGGAGCATTTGATGCCTCTAGGCCTGTACTCACTGGAATTTAGAAAAATGAGGTGGTGGGGGGGGGGGGGCGGGATCTCATTGAGTCCGATCAAACGTTGAAAGGCCTTGATAGAGTAGGTATGGAGATGTTTCCTATGGTGGGAGAGTCTCAGACCAGAGGGCACAACCTCAGAAAAGGGGGACGTCCATTTAGAACAAAGATGAGGAGGAATTTCTTTTGCCAGAGGCTGATGAATCTGTGGAATTCACTGGGTGACCAAGTCATTGGGTGTACTTAAAGTGGAAGTTGATAAGTTCTTGAATCAGGGTGTGAAAGGTTACGGGGAAAAGGCAGGAGATTTGGGTTAAAAGGGAAATGGATCAGCCATGATAAAATAATGGAGGAGACATGACGGGCCCAATGCCCAATTCTGCTCCAATGTCTGATGGACTTACACTGCCTGACCTGCTGAGTTCCTCCAGCATTTTGTGTGCCTTGATCTGGATTTCCAGTCTCTACAGAATCTTTTGTGTTTAATCTTTAATCACTCAAATTCAAATTTAATTGTCCTTCAACCTACCCATGAATACAGGCAAACAAAACAGTGTTACTCCGGGGGCCAAGGTGCAAAACACAGAACAACAATCACACACAGCACAAGACACATATAGCACATATAATTACCATAGCAGTAAACATACAGTCAGAGTAATAATCTAGCCCAAGTCCCTGAGTGGCAAGACCTGTACATGGATATTGTCCGGGAGCCACAAGTCCTCCAGGTCAGTGGAGTCATTTTAATTAGAGTCAGAGAGTCACAGGCACACAAATGAAAACAGGCCCTTTGACTTTTGGCTCAATGTTCCTGTGTTGCCCAATTAGTGAGACAGGACCAGCCCCATTTGCTTATATATGACCCCTATCCTATCAATGTACCTGCCTACGTCTTCTTTACCACCCTCTTCCCACTTCAATTCCCCTCTCTGGCCTTTTACCTCTTCCCCTTGCCTGCCTATCACCTTCCCCTGGGCTCCTCCTCCTTCCCCTTCTCCCACGGCCCACCCTCCTCTCCTTTCTTCTCGCCCTTTACCTCTCCCACCAGCCTGGCTTAACCCATGACCTTCAAGCTTGTCCTCTTTCCCTCCCCCCACCTATTTATTCTGGCTTCTTCTCTTTTCCTTCCAGTTCTGACGAAGCACCTTGGCCCAAAAAGTCAAGTTTATTCCTCTCCACAGATGCTGCCTGACCTGCTGAGTTCCTCCAGTATTTTGTATGTGTGTTGCTCTGGATTTCCAGCATCTGCAGAATCTCTGTTTTACAGAACAGAAATATCTCCCAGAATTTTTCTGCATCTTAACATGAATTTTCTCACATCAGTTTTACAGATAAGTGGGTGTCCTACCACGGCAGCAACGGTGGGAACGGCGGAGGCGCTGCCCGGTTGTCCTGGAAAGTTGACAAACTTTGGAAGCACCGCCACACTAACTCTCCGGCGTGGCACGCTCTGCGGACAAAACACAACACCTCTGTTGAATCCCATTGTTCAATGTTTAGATTAGACTGTTTAATTGTTATTTCCTTTACAGTTTAACAATTCATTATTCACATATTCAATGTAATTACAAGTAACTAATTCCTAGTGGTAACAACAAGCTTAGTGTTGCCCCCTAGTGGTAATGCAAAGTATAATTCTGGAAAGCTCTGGAAGCTTCTATGTTCTGCATTATCTGAATCATTAGTTAACTATCCTCTACACATGTTTACGGAATTTTCCTTATCTATGGGTATAAAAAACTGCTCAACACTGGACACCATATTCTTAGACCAGTTTGCTCCTATCTCCCTTTGTTCACTGTCTGTTTCAATTTCTCTATGTTCGATCAACGCTTATTAAAACAATCATGAAGCAGCAAACTTAGTGTCTTTTTCCTGACTTCCGAAAGAACTTTGGATTAAAAACATCAGAATCCAACACAGCAGTTCAATGTACATCACTGAGATTCAAGTCACCCATTGTCTGGTAGAGACCTTTCTCAGCGAAAATCTGGCAAAGTGAGAAACCACAAAACCCACAAGCAATGACACCCTCTCTGTATCAATCACACAGTTAATAATAATATTGAGCTCTGTGCATGAAGCCAGGAGGATTCATTCCACTAAGACGCCGTATGGATCTGGAGGCAGCTTGCCAGAAGGAATAAAGTCATAGACTAATTTCTAAACATGGAGAAAATTCAAAACTCAAAGTTTGAAAATTCAAACTTGTGCAGGATTTGGAAGACAAGTGCAATGTTAGTATTCATTTCAAGAGGACTTGAATATAAAAGCAAGGATGTAATGTTGAGACCTTATAAAGCTCTGGTGAGGCCTCACTTGGATATTGTGAGCAGTTTTGGGCCCCTTATCTTAGAAAGGACGTGCTGGCACTCGAGAGGGTCCAGAGGAGGTTTATGAGAATTATCCCAGGAATAAAAAGGTTAATGTATGAGGAGCTTTTGATGGCTCTGAGCCTGTACTCGTTTGGAGTTTAGAAGAATGATGGGGGATCTCGTTAAAACCTATCAAATATTGAAAGACCTGGATAGAGTGGATATAGAGAGGATGTTTCGTAAAGAGGGGGAGTCTGGGTCCAGAGACACAGCTTCGAAATAGAGGGGTGTTCATTTAGAACAGAGATAAAGATGAATTTCTGTAGCCAGCGGGTAGTGAATCTACCATCATTGTCACAGACGACTATGGAGGCCAGGCCATTGGTATATTTATTTAATTATTTATGTGTTATTTATTAATTGAGATACAGTGTGAAACAGGACAATTTACAATGACCAATTAACCTACTAACCGGTATGTCTTTGGACTGTGGGAGGAAACCAGAGCACCCGGAGGAAACACATGTATTTCATGGGGAGGATGTACAGATTATGTTAGAGTTGAACTCTGAACTCCGACACCGCGCGCTGAAAAAGCGTTGCGCTGTTATTGTGGTACCCACGGTAAGGCAGAGGTTGATAGGTTCTTGGTTAGTAAGGGTGACAAAGGCTACGGAAAGAAGGCTGGAGAATGAGTAATAAACCAGCCATGATGGCATGGTGGAGCAGACCCGATGGGCTGAATGGACTCATTCTGCTTTTCTGTCTTATGGTTTGGTGGCTGCAGTGTTGGGCCGGCCTGTTTAATTGTTCGGTGAAACAGTGATGAGCTCGAAAATCATCCAGTTTCCTGTGGCTGGCCCTTACCTTGCCAAGAGTGAGTGACATGGAGCGGGCTGTCCGAGGAACACCGTCATCTGAAAGAAAAGATAATAATGATAACTTACTTACGGCGCACTTCTCATACAATGGCATGGTGCAAAGTGCTTTACAATGGTATAAAAGTACAAATAAAAAATTTAAAAAACTTGAAAATAAAAGGCAAAAAAGATGTTAGTTAAAAGCAATGATAAACAGGAGAAATTCTGCAGATGGTGGAAATTGAAAGCAACATGCACAAAATAGGAGGAGAATTAGGCCATTTGGCCCATCGAGTCTTTGCTCTGCCATTCAATCATGGCTGATTCTTTTTTATCCTCCTCAGCCCCACTCCCCAACCTTCTCCCTATAACCTTTGAAGCCGTGGCCAATCAAGAACCTATCAAGCTCTGCCTTAAATACACCCAATGACCTGGCCTCCACAGCTGCCTGTGGTAACAAATTCACCACCCTCTGGCTAAAGAAATGTCTCTGCATCCCTGTTTTAACTGGACACCTCTCTATCCTGAGGCTGTGCCTTCCCGTCCTGGACTCCCCCACCATGGGAAGCATCCTTTCCACATCCACTCTGTCTAGGCCTTTCAACATTCGAAAGGTTTCAATGAGATCCTTTCCTCATCCTTCTAAACTCCAGTGAGTACAGACTCAGAGCTATCAAGCGCTCTTTGCATAACCCTTTCATTCCCAGTATCATCCTTGTGAACCTCCTCTCCAATGCCAGCACATCTTTTCTTAGATGAGGAGCCCAAAACTGTTCATAATACTCAAGGTGAGGCCTCACCAGGGCCTTATAAAGCCTCAGCATCACATCCCTGCTCTTATATTCTTGACCTCTTGAAATGAATGCCAACATTGCATTTGCCTTCCTCACCACCAACTCAATCTGCAAGTTAACCTTTAGGGCAGCGGTCCCCAACCACCGGGCTGCAAAACATGTGCTACCAGGCCGCGAGGAAACGATATGAGTCAGCTGCACCTTTCCTCATTCCCTGTCATGCACTGTTGAACTTGAACATAGGGTTGCCAACTGTCCCGTATATTGGGCTAAATTGGTTTGTCCCATACAGGACCGCCCTTCTCCCGTACTTCCCCTGCTAAGGTAGAGCGTTCCTATGAAACCTTTCGTGCCGAAATGGCGTAAAGCAAAGAAGCAATTACCATTAATTTATATGGGAAAAATTTTTGAGTGTTTCCAGACCCAAAAAATAACCTACCAAATCATACCAAACAACACATAAAACCTAAAATAACACTAACATGTAGTAAAAGCAGGAATGATATGATAAATACACAGCCTATATAAAGTAGAAATAATGTACGTACAGTGTAGTCGGAAAGATTAAGCCAAAACTGATTTGTGGGGAAAAAAAATCGGCACGTACATGCATGCACACGTCACGTACAGAGGTGCCCGCGCAAGGTTTCATGGTCATGGTAGTCTTTCTCGGGGTAAACCCAAGTATCCCGTATTTGACTGCTACTTTTGTCCCTTATCTGGGAGTGAGAAAGCTGGCAATCCTAACTGTAAAAGACATGTTGAGGTGAGTTTAACCCTACTTGAACAACCCCCCTCCCCCGGTTGGCCGGTCCGTAAGAATATTGTCAATATTAAACCGGTCCGCAGCGCGAAGAAGGTTGGGGACCCGTACTTTAGGGTGTTCTGCACAAGGACCCCCAAGTCCCTCTGCATCTCAGATTTTTGCATTTTCTCCCCATTTAGAAAATAGTCTGCACATTTATTTCTACTACCAAAATGCATGACTATGCACTTTCCAACATTATATTTCATTTGCCACTTTCTTGTGCATTATCCTAATCTGTTGAAGTCCTTCTGCAGCCTTCCTGTTTTCACAACACTACTTGTCCCTCCACCAATCTTCATTTCATCTACAAACTTGGCAACAAAGTCATCTATTCCATCATCTAAATCATTTATATACAGCATAAAAAGAAGTGGCCCCAACACCGACCCCTACGGAACACCACTAGTCACTGGCAGCCAACCAGAAAAGAATCCTTTTATTCCTACTTACTGCCTCCTACTAATCAGACAATGCTCGAACCATGTTAGTAACTTTCCCATATCCCATGAGCTCTTAACTAGGTAAGCAGTCTCATGTGTGGCACCTTGTCAAAAGCCTTCTGAAAGTCCAAATATACAACATCCACTGCATCCCCTTTATCTATCCTACTTGTAATCTTCTCAAAAAATTCCAACAGATTTTTCACACAAGATCTTTCCAATAGGAAACCATGCTGCCTTTGTCCTATCTTGTCCTGTGTCACCAAGTACTCCAAAACCTCATCCTTAACAATTGACTCCAACATCTTCCCAACCACTGAGGTCAGGCTAACTGGTCTATAATTTCCTCTCTGCTGCCTCCCTCCTTTCTTAAAGAGTGGAGTGACTATCGCAATTTTCTATTCCTCTGGAATCTTGCCAGAGTCCAATGATTCTTGAAAGATCATTTCTAATACCTCCACAACCTTTACCATTACCTCTTTCAGAACCTTAGGGTGCAGTTCATCTGGTCCAGGTGACCTATGTACCCTTTTCAGCTTTTTGAGCACCTTCTCCCTTGTAATAGTAACTGCACTCACTTCTCTTCTGTCACAGCCTTCAACATCTGGCACACTGCTAGTGTCTTCCACAGTGAAGACTGATGCAAAATACTTATCTAGTTCATCTCTCATCTCCTTGTTCCATGTTATTATTTCTCTGGCCTCATTTTCTAGCGGTCCTATATCCACTCTCATCTCTCTTTTATTTTTTATTTACTTGAAAAAGCTTTTTCTATCCTCCTTGATATTGTTTGCTAGCTTGCTTCGATATTTCATCTTTTCCTCTTAATGATTCTTTTAGTTGCTTTTTGTAGGTTTTTAAAAGCTTCCCAATCCTGTATCTAAGGAGGTAAGGTGAGAGAGGGAAACAGGAATGGGGAACGGTGAAGGCAGTAGTGGGGGAGGGAATTACCAGAAGTTCAAGAAATCTATGTTCATGCCATCAGGTCGGAGGCTACCCGGGTGGAATATAAGTTGTTGTTGTTCCTCCAACCTGAGTGTGGCTTCATCTTGACAGTAGACGAGGCCGTGGATTAACATAGTGGAATGGGGATGGGAAGTAGAATTGAAGTGGGTGGCTTCTGGGAGATTCCGCTTTTTCTGGCGGATGGAGTAGGTGCTTGGCAAAGCAGTCACCCAATCTATGCCAGGTCTCACTGATATACAGGAGGTCACACCCAGAGCACTGGATACAGCCTTATAGGTGAAATGTCACCCCACCTGGAAGGACTGTTTGGGGCCCTGAATAGTAGTGAGGGAGGGGTGTAGGGGCAGGTGTAGAACTTGTTCCGCTCACAAGGATAAGTACCAGGAGTGAAATTAGTGGGGAGGGAGGAGTGGAGAAGGGAATCGCATAGGAAGCAATCCTGCGGAAAGCAGAAAGTGGGGGAGGGGAGGGAAGGTTGTGCTTGGTGGTGGGATCCTGCTGGAGATTGCAGAAGTTATGGAGAATTATGTGCCAAATGTGGGAGGCAGGTGGTGGGAGGTGAGGACAAGGGGAACCCTGTCCCTGGTGGGGTGGCAGGAGGGTGGGGTAAGAGTAGATGTGTGTGAAATGGAAGAGATGCCGTTGAGGGCAGCGTTGATGGTGGAGGAAGGGAGCCCCTTTCTTTGAAAAAGGGGGATATCTCTTTAGTTCTGGAATAAAAGATCTCATTCTGAGAGCAGATGTGGCGGAGACGGAGGAATTGAGAGAAGGGGATGGCATCTTTACAAGTAACAGGGTGAGAAGAGGAATAGTCCAGGTAGCTGTGAGAATCAGTGTGTTTATAAAAGGCATCAGTAGATAGACTGTCTCCAGAGACAGAGACAGAGAGATCGAGAAAGGGGAGGGAGGTGCATCTTAGGTCCCACACCTCCAGGTTCAGGAACAGTTATTCCCCTTCAACCAACAGTCTCCTGAAGCAGCGTGGATAACTTCACTCACCTCAACTCGGAACTGACTCCACACTCACCTTTAAGGATTGCACAACATATGTTCTCAGTATTATTTATCTTTATTTGCACAACTTAACAATTTATACTTATGAATGAATTATTATTTATTGCTTTTCTTTTTGTATTTGTAGAATTTGTTGTCTTTTGCACGCTGGTTCTTTGTCTATCTTTGTTGTGTGTAGTTTTTCATTAATTCCATTGTATCTATTGTGAATGCCAGCAAGAAAATGGATCTCAGGGTGGTATATGGTGACATATATAGTATGTACTTCGGTAACAGATCGACTTTGAACTTTGTTCTCTCTGAGCACAGTGTGGTCACCAGGTGCCTCCTCAACCTCTCGATCCATTCACATTGAAAACCACACTCCCCCCTTTGGCCTCTGCCAGACAAAGCTGTCAAACAATTCTCTCCTCACCATCTTCTGATCTTCACATCTCTTACTACCACAGCATGGCATGGTAACATAACAAAATCCACTGGCAGCTCATTCCACATAACCACCAACCTGTTCCTCATGTCCACCCACACTCTGAAGCTGTGCCCTCTAGCTTCACCCTCCCCTAAACTGTGAACAACCACCCTATCAGTCATGAATTGGTTGAGCTGGGAAAAATTACAACGTTTAAAAGGCCCTTGGACAGGTACATGGATAGGAAATGTTGAGAGGGATACGGGCCAATCACAGTCAAACTGAACTAGTTTAGATGGAAGTTATGGTCAGCATGGATGAGATGGGCTGAAGGGCCTGTTGCCTGGCTGTTTGACTCTCTAGGCAGGGTCCACCTGCAGGGTGAGGTCAAACATCACAATCCCCAAGATACAAACCCCAAATTAGTGCAGGGCAGAGGTCAGAGTCAGTGTCTGGGACCGGGGTCATGAAGAGGTCAGTGTCAGGGGCCAGGGTTATAGAGGGTTTATGTCTGGGGCTGGGGTCACAGAGGGGTCAGTGTCTGCTTGCAATTACCCTATCAATACCCTCATAATTTTGTATACCTCTATCAAATCTCTCCTTAATTTTCTATGTTCAAGAGAACAATTCTAGGGAATATTAAAATTTTCCCTATACCTCTGGTTTTCAAGTCCTGGCAACATCCTTGTAATTTTTTCTGCACTCTTTCAATCCTGTTTACATCTTTCCTGTAGGGTGACCAAGACTGTACACAATACTCCAAATTAGGCCTCGCCAATGTCATGTGCAACTTCTACATAACATGCCAAACAGCTGATGTCAGGGCTGGTGGGACACTCCTGCCCCCTGCTGGCGGACAGCCATGGGTGAAAGATCAGTGAGAGAGTGGAAGTGGTTAGATGATTGGAGTCTCTTTCACACAGCAGGGCAGGGCCATCGAAGACAACTGGACAGAGAGTTAAGCAGAGAGCAATAGCGCTGTGATAAGACTGTGATTCACACAGGGTTAACACTTCGGATAAACTGGGATTACTCAGGACAATGATAAAGTTAACAGCAGGGATAAACCTGGCACAGACATTCAGAGAGCATCAGGATTGACAGGAGATTCTGTGGATGCTGGAAATCCAGAGCAACACACACAAAATGCTGGAGGAACCCAGCAGGTCAGGAAGTGCCTCTGGACAGGAACAAACAATCGACGTTTTGGACTGAGACCCTTCTTCAGAACTGGAAAGGAAGGAGGGAGAAGCCAGAGCAGGAACGTGGGGGACTGGGAAGGAGGTCAAGCTGGAAGGTGATAGGGGGGAGGGGGAGATGAAGTAAGAAGCTGGGAGGTGATAGGTGCAAAAGGCAAAGGGCTGAAGAAGAAGGGATCTGATAGGAGAGGAGAGTGGACCATGGGAGAAAGTGAAGGAGGAATCTGAGGAAGGGTCTCGGCCTGAAACATCAACTGTTTATTTCTTTCCCTAGATGCTGCCTGACCTGCTGAGTTCCTGCAGCCTTCTGTGCGTGTTTCTTCAGGAACAACAGGGCAAATTGGGATAGTGACAGGACCGACACTGATATTTGGCTGATTTTTACCACTGGGATGACTGTACACCCATCACAAGGATCACTGTAGGGTAGACAGTCATTTTATGACCATCATGGGGGTGCTCTCAACCTGTGTGCCCATCACTCCATTGGAGATTGCCAGAGAGTGGGTAACCCAGCCACCCCGACCACACTGGCCACCTTCACAACCTCATCCATGGGTCTCCCTCCCCAGCCCACCGCGCGAGTGGCAGACACCAGACGGCATGCATCCCTACCACTGCTGTCTCCGTATGGACTGTAATTCCGGTTCGAGTTCTGATTGGCCAGCTTTTTGAACTCGGTGAGCTCCGCATGGTCCTTCTCATACATGCGCTTCAAGTTCTCCACGTACTGCATCATCACCTCGGTGGCCTTGGACATTCGCTTCTCCTACAGCACACGGAGGATGCACAGAAAACAGACAGCAGGCCTTTCAGACACTCTTACACAGGTACGCAGATGTTAGAAAAACACAGGGCTCTGTGGGAGGGAAGGGTTAGATTGATCTGTGGGAAGGAAGGGTTAGATTGATCTGTGGGAGGGAAGGGTTAGATTGATCTGTGGGAGGGAAGGGTTAGATTAATCTGTGGGAAGGAAGGGTTAGATTGATCTGTGGGAGGGAAGGGTTAGATTGATCTGTGGGAAGGAAGAGTTAGATTGATCTGTGGGAAGGAAGGGTTAGATTAGGGTTAAGAGGTCAGCAAAACATCTTGTGTCCAAAAGGTGTGCATTGTGAACACATCCTATCGGGATGCATTGCGGCTTGGCACGGCAACTATTCTGCCAGTGATCGCAAGAAACTGCAGAGAGCTGTGGACACAGCTCACAACTTCACAGAACCCAGCCTCCCCTCCATGGACTCTGTCTACATTTCTCACTGTCTCAGTAAAGCAGCCAGTGTAATCAAAGACCCCTCCCACGCCGGACATTCTCTCTCCTTCCTTCCTCCCATCAAGCAGAAGACACAAAAACCTGAAAGCAAGTCCCACCAGGCTCAAGGACAGCTTCTACTGTTAACAGAGTATTCTCCCCCTATACGACAAGATGGACTTGACTTCATAATCACCTCGCACCTTACTGTCTGCCTTAACTGCACTCTCTCTGTAACTGTCACACTTTGTTTTGTGCACCATACACAGAGTTCTGGGGGAAGTGAACAGGTCAGGCAGCATCTGTGGAGGAGAATAAACAGCTGACCCTTCATCAGGACTGGAAAGGAGGAGGGAAGAAGATTGGGGGAGGGGAAGGAGGACAAGCTGGCAGGTGATAGGTGAGGGGAAAGGTGAGTGGGTGGGGAGGATAATGAAGTGAGAAGCTGGAAGGTGATAGGTCGGAAAGATGATATTCTTGGCCCCTGGGAGTTACTCACCTGCCGGACTGCCCCCACCATCTCAGCCCGTCCTGAGAGCCTGATGGCCAGGCGCTGGAGGACAGCCACGGTTTCCAAGAGCCTCTCCTGGGCTTCGCGTTGTTCGGAGTTAGCCCAGAGCGAGGCCGAGGACTGCAAGAGAGAGCGAGAATTCATTGTCTGTGCTGCGCCCCATCAAGGTCTGGCTTCTAACCATCCCCCTCTATCCCACCCTGCAACCACTTCGCCTTCCCTTCACCAGGTATGGTGCGTTGGCCTTCGTTAGTCACGGGATTGAGTTCCAGAGCCACTAGGTAATGCTACACAGCTCAGAAACTCTGGTTAGACCCCACTTGTGTTCAGCTCTGGTCACCTCATTAGAGGAAGGGTGCAGAGGGGATTTGCCAGGATGCTGCCTGGATTGGAGAGTGTGTCTTATGAGGAAAGGTGGATCAAGCTAGGGCTTTTCTCTTGGGAGTGAAGGACGATGAGCAGTGACTTTATAGAGGTGTACAAGATGATCAGTGGCATAGATCCCTCGTGTGAAAAGCCAGAGACCTCTCTCCCCAGGACAAGGGAGCATAACTTTGAGGTGATTGGAGGAAAGTATAGCGGGACGTTACACAGAGAGTGGTCATTGCCTGAGGGCAGTGACACATTCAGGACATTTAAGGGACTCTTAGATAGGCACACGGATGATAGAAAATGGAGGGCTATGTAGGAGGGGAGAGTTAGATTGATCTTGGAGTAGGTTAAAAGGTCAGCAGAACACTGTGGGCCAAACGGCCTGCATTTTGTTCTACCGTTCTATGTTTAAATTAAATTAGCTAATGGGCTCCCATCCGCCCCCTCCAAGTTAAGGGTTAAAGTTGAAAGGTAAAATATTTAAGGGGAACCTGAGGGAGAATTTCTTCACTGAGAGGGTGGTGAGAGTGTGGAATGAGCTGCTGGGGAACTGGTGGATGCAAATTCAATTTCAACATTTAAGGGATATTTGGATAGGTACGTGGATGGGAGGGGTATTGAGGACTATGGTCTGGGTACAGGTCAACGGGACCAGGCAGAATAATAGGCTGGCATGGACTAGATGGGGCCAAGGGCCTGTTTCTGTGCTGTAGTTTAGCCTGCACGTTGTTGGGATGTGGGAGGAAGCCGAAGCTTCCGGGTAAAGCCCATGTGGTCACAAGGAGAACGTGCAAACTCCACACAGAGCTCCAGAGGTCTCTGGCTCTGTGAGATGGCAGTTCTGCCAGCTGTAGGGCCACCCATTCCCACTCACTGCAGCAGGGCAGCGAGGCAGACTGCCCAGAGAAGGGCTGTGTGGTGACGTGACCACAGCTACCCTGGCCTTGGAGAATGGTGTGGCCCCTGACTGCCTGCCTGTCCCCCCACCCCCAGTCTGGGAGTCTGACAGACAGCCTCACCTTCAGCTCTGATTTGAAGTTCTCAAGTTCCCTCTCTGTGTTGTCTTCAGCCAAGTTTCTCTCCCTCTCAGCCAGACCCAGCCTTGCCTCCAGAGTGTAGCTGTCATTTTTAAAGGCCAAGGAGAGCTGGACGAATGTGTTCTGCAAGGCACAAGGAAGACTATGGATGTAAAAACACACACAAATTTGATGCTTGTTCCTCATTATTTTGTTCCTCTTTACACTTGTGTACTGTAAATGAGATTAAACAATCCCGAATCTTCAATTCTTGAGAGAGACACAGAACATCACAGCCCTTTAACTACTCTAAAATCAACCGAACCCCTCCCTTCCACATAGCCCTCCATTTTTCTATCATTCATGTGCTGATCTAAGAGTCTCTTAAATGTCCCTGAGGTATCTGCCTGTATCACCGCCCCGGCAGGGTGTTGCAACCACCACTCTCTGTGTAAAGAACCTACCTCGGACCTCCTTCTCTGTGCTTTCCTCCAATCACCTCCGAATCATCCTTCCTAGTATTAGTCATCCTCACCCCCACAACAAGGAAAAAAGTCTCTAGCTCTCCTCTCAATCTGTGCCCTTATCATCTTGTTCACTTCTATCATGCACTTTGGTAGAAGGAATACAGGCAGAGACTATTTTCTAAATGGGGACCAAATTCAGAAACCAGAGGTGCAAAGGGACTTGGAAGTCCTTGTGCAGGATTCCCTAAAGTCAGTGATAAAGAAGGCAAATGCAACGTTAGCATTCATTTCAAGACGTCTAGAATATAAAAGCAAGGATGTACTGTGGAGGTTTTATAAGGCATTGGTCAGACCGCACTTGGAGTATTGTGAGCAATTTTGGGCCCCTCATCTAAGAGAGAATGTACTGACTTTGGAGAGGATCCAGAGAAAGTCTATGAGAATGATCCGAGGAATGAAAGGGTTAACATACGAGGAGCATTTGATGGGTCTCTCTGGAGTTTAGAAGAACGTGGGGGAATTTCATTGAAATCTATCAAATATTGAAAGGTCTAGGCCAAGTGGACGTGGAGAGGAAGTACCCTACAGTGGGGGAGTCTCGGACCAGAGCGCACAACCTTAGAATACAAGGGCATCCCTTTAGAACAGAGACGAGGAGGGATTTCTTTAGCCAGAGGGTTGTGAGTCTGTGGAATTCATTGCACAGATGGCTGTGGAGGCCAAGTCATTGGGTATATTTGAAGCAGAAGTGGATTAATCATGGCGTTAAAGATTACAGGGATAAGGCAGAAGAATTAGGATTGAAAGGGATAATAAATCAGCCATGATGGAATGGCAGAACAGACTTGATGGGTCAGGTGGCCTAATTCTACTCCTGTGTCTTATGGTTTTATGGGATCGATAAGCTGGATGGGTATCATCTTTATCCCACACTAGGGCTGCCATGGCAACAGCAGTTAGTGCTACAGCTCGGAAAGACGGAGTTCAGAGGTCAATTTCAGCGTCGTATGTATGGAGTTTTTACTTTCTTCCTGTGAGCATGTGGGTTACCTCCGGGTGCTCTGGTTTCCTCCCACAGTCCGGTTACTAGGTTAATTGGTTATTAGAAATTGTTCTGTAATTAGGCTAAGATTAAGTAGGTGGATTTGTGGGCGGTATGCGCATTGGTCCGGAGGGGCCTATTCCGTGCCGTATCGCTAAATAAAAACACATAATTAAATAAAACTAAAGGGCACAGGCTCAGTATGAGAATGAAAAGGCTTAAAGGGGACCTGGGGAACAACCTTTGTACACAGACAGCGGAACAAGCAGCCTGAAGAAGTGGTAGAGGTGGGTACAATTACAATGTTTAAAAGTCAATTGGATAGATACATTGATAAGAAAGGTTTAGAGGGGTATGGGCCAAATGTGGAGACATAAAATTAGCTCAAGAGGACATCTTTCTCAGCATGGACCACTTGTGCTCTCGTTGTCACCTCAAGTGGATGTTACTCAGCATGGACCACATGCTCCAAAATTGCAAATGTTACTCTGCTGTTTAAGAAGGGTGGGAGGCAGCAGAGGGGAAACTATAGACCTGTTCGTCTGACATCAGTGGTTGGGAAGTTGTTGGAATCGATTGTTAGGGATGAGATTATGGAGTACCTGGAGGAACATGACAAGATAGGCCAAAGCCAGCATGGTTTCCTGAAAGGAACATCCTGCCTGACAAACCTACTGTAATTCTTTGAGGAAATTACAAGCAGGCTAGACAAAGGAGATGCAGTAGATGTGGTGTACTTGGATTTTCAGAAGGCCTTTGACAAGGTGCCATACATGAGGCTGCTTAGCAAGATAAGAGCAAATGGAATTGCAGGGGAGTTACTGGTATTGGTGGAGCATTGGCTGGTGGGCAGAAAACAGAGAGTGGGAATAAAGGGATCCTATTCTGGCTGGCTGCCGGTTACCAGTGGAGTTCCACAGGGTTCAGTGTGGAGACCGCTGCTTTTTACGATGTTTGTCAATGATTTGGACTATGGGATCAATGGATTTGTGGCTAAATTTGCTGATGCTACAAAGATGGGTGGAGGATCGGGTAGGGTTGAGGAAACAGAGAGCCTGCAGAGAGACTTAGATAGTTTAGGGGAATGGGCAAAGAAGTGGCAAATGAAATACAATGTTGGAAAATGTATGGCTATGCACTTTGGTGAAGAAATAAACGGGCAGACTATTATTTAGATGGGGAGAGAATTTAAAATGCAGAGACGGGTTACACTTGAACCACAGGGGGACGAATATCCTTTCAGGGAGGTTTGTTAGTGCTATTGGGGAGGCTTTAAACTAGATTTGCAGGGGGATGGGAACCAGAGTGCCAGAGCTGACAGTGTGGCTGGGGTGAAAATAAATGATGTTGAAAGTTTAAGCAAATCCGCTGATAGAAAGGTTGTGAGTGGTGGTAAAAATCTTCTGAGGTGTATATATTTCAATGCTAGGAGTATTGCGGGGAAGGCGGATGAGTTGAGGGCATGGATTGACACGTGGAATTATGACGTTGTAGCAATTAGTGAAACTTGGCTACAGGAGGGGCAGGACTGGCAGCTTAATATTCCAGGGTTCCGATGTTTCAGATGTGATCGAGGCAGAGGAATGGAAGGTGGTGGAGTAGCATTGCTTGTTAGGGAAAATATTACAGCAGTGCTCAGGCAGGACAGATTAGAGGGCTTGTCTACTGAGTCCTTATGGGTGGAGCTGAGAAACAGGAAAGGTATGGCCACATTAGTGGGATTGTATTACAGACCACCCAATAGTCAACGAGACTTGGAAGAGCAAATCTGCAGAGAGATAGCAGGCAACTGCAGGAAACATAAAGTTGTGGTGGTAGGGGATTTTAATTTTCCATATATTGATTGGGACTCCCATACTGTTAGGGGTCTAGATGGTTTAGAGTTTGTAAAATGTGTTCAGGAAAGTTTTCTAAATCAATATATAGAGGGACCAACTAGAGGGGATGCAATATTGGATCTCCTGTTAGGAAACGAATTAGGGCAAGTGACAAAAGTCTGTGTAGGGGAGCACTTTGGTTCCAGTGATCATAACACCATTAGTTTCAATTTGATCATGGGCAAAGATAGATCTGGTGCTAGGGTTGAGGTTCTGACTGGAAGAAGGCCAAATTTAAAGAAATGAGAAAGGATCGAAAAAGCATGGATTGGGACAGGTTGTTCTCTGGCAAAGATGTGATTGGTAGGTGGGAAGCCTTCAAAGGGGAAATTTTGAGAGTGCAGAGTTTGTATGTTCCTGTCAGGATTAAAGGCAAATTGAATAGGAATAAGGAACCTTGGTTCTCAAGGGATATTGCAACTCTGATAAAGAAGAAGAGGGAGTTGTATGAAATGTATAGGAAACGGGGTAAATCAGGTGCTTGAGGAGTATAAGAAGTGCAAGAAAATACTTAAAAAAGAAATCAGGAGGGCTAAAAGAAGACATGAGGTTGCCTTGGCAGTCATAGTGAGGGATAATCCAAAGAGCTTTTACAAGTATATCAAGAGCAAAAGGATTGTAAGGGATAAAATTGGTTCTCTTGAAGATCAGAGTGGTCGGCTTTGTGCGGAACCAAAGGAAATAGGGGAGATCTTAAATAGGTTTTTTGCGTGTATTTACTAAGGAAGCTGGCATGAAATCTATGGAATTGAGGGAATCAAGTAGTGAGATCATGGAAACTGTACAGATTGAAAAGGAGGAGGTGCTTGCTGTCTTGAGGAAAATTAAAGTGGATAAATCCCCGGGACCTGATAGAGTGTTCCCTCGGACCTTGAAGGAGACTAGTGTTGAAATTGCAGGGGCCCTGGCAGAAATATTTAAAATGTCGCTGTCTACGGGTGAAGTGCCAGAGGATTGGAGAGTGGCTCATGTTGTTCCGTTGTTTAAAAAAGGATCGAAAAGTAATCCGGGAAATTATAGGCCGGTGAGTTTAACGTCAGTAGTAGGTAAGTTATTGGAGGGAGTACTAAGAGACAGAATCTACAAGCATTTGGATAGACAGGGGCTTATTAGGGAGAGTCAACATGGCTTTGTGCGTGGTAGGTCATGTTTGACCAATCTGTTGGAGTTTTTCGAGGAGGTTACCAGGAAAGTGGATGAAGGGAAGGCAGGGGATATTGTCTACATGGACTTCAGTAAGGCCTTTGACAAGGTCCCGCCTGGGAGGTTAGTTAGGAAAATTCAGTCACTAGGTATACATGGAGAGGTGGTAAATTGGATTAGACATTGCCTCAATGGAAGAAGCCAGAGAGTGGTAGTAGAGGATTGCTTCTCTGAGTGGAGGCCTGTGACTAGTGGTGTGCCACAGGGATCAGTGCTGGGTCCATTGTTATTTGTCATCTATATCAATGATCTGGATGATAATGTGGTAAATTGGATCAGCAAATTTGCTGATGATACAAAGATTGGAGGTGTAGTAGACAGTGAGGAAGGTTTTCAGAGCCTGCAGAGGGACTTGGACCAGCTGGAAAAATGGGCTGAAAAATGGCAGATGGAGTTTAATACAGACAAGTGTGAGGTATTGCACGTTGGAAGGACAAACCAATGTAGAACATACAGGGTTAATGGTAAGGCACTGAGGAGTGCAGTGGAACAGAGGGATCTGGGAATACAGATACAAAATTCCCTAAAAGTGTCGTCACAGGTAGATAGGGTCGTAAAGAGAGCTTTTGGTACATTGGCCTTTATTAATCAAAATATTGAGTATAAGAGCTGGAATGTTATGATGAGATTGTATAAGGCATTGGTGAGGCCGAATCTGGAGTATTGTGTTCAGTTTTGGTCACCAAATTACAGGAAGGATATATATAAGGTTGAAAGAGTGCAGAGCAGGTTTACAAGGATCTTGACGGGACTTGAGAAACTCAGTCACAGAGAAAGGTTGAATAGGTTCGGACTTTATTCCCTGGAGCGTAGAAGAATGAGGGGAGATTTGATAGAGGTATATAAAATTATGATGGGTATAGATAGAGTGAATGCAAGCAGGCTTTTTCCACTGAGGCAAGGGGAGAAAAAAACCAGAGTACATGGGTTAAGGGTGAGGGGGGAAAAGTTTAAAGGGAACATTAGGGGGGGCTTCTTCACACAGAGAGTGGTGGGAGTATGGAATGAGCTGCCAGACGAGGTGGTAAATGCGGGTTCTTTTTTAACATTTAAGAATAAATTGGACAGATACATGGATGGGAGGTGTATGGAGGGATATGGTCCGTGTGCAGGTCAGTGGGACTAGGCAGAAAATGGTTTGGCACAGCCAAGAAGGGCCAAAGGGCCTGTTTCTGTGCTGTAGTTTCTATGGTTTCTATGGTTTCTAAATGCAAAGGGACTTGGGAGTCCTTATGCAGGATACCCTAAAGGTTAACCTCCAGGTTGAGTTGGTGGTGCAGAAGGCGAATGCAATGTTGACATTCATTTCTAGAATTATAGGATATAAGAGCAGGGATGTGATGTTGAGGCTCTATAAGGCAGTCGTGAGACCACACTTGGAGAACTGTGTGCAGTTTTGGGCTCTTTATTTTAGAAAGGATATACTGATATTGGAGAAGGTTCAGGGAAGATTCATGAGAATGATTCCAGGAATGAAAGGGTTACCGTATTAGGAACGTCTGGCAGCTCTTGGGCTGTATTCCTTGGATTTCAGGAGAATGAGGGGGGATCTCATAGAAACATTCAGAATGTTAAAAGACCTGAACAGATTAAATATGGCAAAGTTATTTCCCATGGTAGGGGAGTCTAGGACGAAAGGACACGACTTCAGGATTGAAGGATGTCCATTTAGAACAGAGATGAGGAGAAATTACTTTACCATAGAACCATAGAACCATAGAAACTACAGCACAGAAACAGGCCCTTTGGCCCTTCTTGGCTGTGCCGAACCATTTTCTGCCTAGTCCCACTGACCTGCACACGGACCATATCCCTCCATACACCTCCCATCCATGTATCTGTCCAATTTATTCTTAAATGTTAAAAAAGAACCCGCATTTACCACCTCGTCTGGCAGCTCATTCCATACTCCCACCACTCTCTGTGTGAAGAAGCCCCCCCTAATGTTCCCTTTAAACTTTTCCCCCCTCACCCTTAACCCATGTACTCTGGTTTTTTTCTCCCCTTGCCTCAGTGGAAAAAGCCTGCTTGCATTCACTCTATCTATACCCATCATAATTTTATATACCTCTATCAAATCTCCCCTCATTCTTGTACGCTCCAGGGAATAAAGTCCTAACCTATTCAACCGTTCTCTGTAACTGAGTTTCTCAAGTCCCGGCAACATCCTTGTAAACCTTCTCTGCACTCTCTCAACCTTATTTATATCCTTCCTGTAATTTGGTGACCAAAACTGAACACAATACTCCAGATTCGGCCTCACCAATGCCTTATACAATCTCATCATAACATTCCAGCTCTTATACTCAATACTTTGATTAATAAAGGCCAATGTACCAAAAGCTCTCTTTATGACCCTATCTACCTGTGACGACACGTTTAGGGAATTTTGTATCTGTATTCCCAGATCCCTCTGTTCCACCGCACTCCTCAGTGCCTTACCATTAACCCTGTATGTTCTACATTGGTTTGTCCTTCCAACGTGCAATACCTCACACTTGTCAGTATTAAACTCCATCTGCCATTTTTCAGCCCATTTTTCCAGCTGGTCCAAGTCACTCTGAAGGCTCTGAAAACCTTCCTCACTGTCTACTACACCTCCAATCTTTGTATCATCAGCAAATTTGCTGATCCAATTTACCACATTATCATCCAGATCATTGATATAGATGACAAATAACAATGGACCCAGCACTGATCCCTGTGGCACACCACTAGTCACAGGCCTCCACTCAGAGAAGCAATTCTCTACCACCACTCTCTGGCTTCTTCCATCGAGCCAATGTCTAATCCAATTTACCACCTCTCCATGTATACCTAGCGACTGAATTTTCCTAACTAACCTCCCATGCGGGACCTTGTCAAAGGCCTTACTGAAGTCCATGTAGACAATATCCACTGCCTTCCCTTCATCCACTTTCCTGGTAACCTCCTCGAAAAACTCCAACAGATTGGTCAAACATGACCTACCACGCACAAAGCCATGTTGACTCTCCCTAATAAGCCCCTGTCTATCCAAATGCTTGTAGATTCTGTCTCTTAGTACTCCCTCCAATAACTTACCTACTACTGACGTTAAACTCACCGGCCTATAATTTCCCGGATTACTTTTCGATCCTTTTTTAAACAACGGAACAACATGAGCCACTCTCCAATCCTCTGGCACTTCACCCGTAGACAGCGACATTTTAAATATTTCTGCCAGGGCCCCCGCAATTTCAACACTAGTCTCCTTCAAGGTCCGAGGGAACACCCTGTCAGGTCCCGGGGATTTATCCACTTTAATTTTCCTCAAGACAGCAAGCACCTCCTCCTTTTCAATCTGTACAGTTTCCATGGTCTCACTACTTGATTCCCTCAATTCCATAGATTTCATGCCAGCTTCCTTAGTAAATACAGACGCAAAAAACCTATTTAAGATCTCCCCCATTTCCTTTGGTTCCGCACAAAGCCGACCACTCTGATCTTCAAGAGGACCAATTTTATCCCTTACAATCCTTTTGCTCTTGATATACTTGTAAAAGCTCTTTGGATTATCCTTCACTTTGACTGCCAAGGCAACCTCATGTCTTCTATTAGCCCTCCTGATTTCTTTCTTAAATATTTTCTTGCACTTCTTATACTCCTCAAGAACCTGATTTACCCCCTGTTTCCTATACATTTCATACAACTCCCTTTGCAATATCCCTTGAGAACCAAGGCTCCTTATTCCTATTCAATTTGCCTTTAATCCTGACAGGAACATACAAACTCTGCACTCTCAAAATTTCCCCTTTGAAGGCTTCCCACCTACCAATCACATCTTTGCCAGAGAACAACCTGTCCCAATCCACGCTTTTTAGATCCTTTCTCATTTCTTCAAATTTGGCCTTCTTCCAGTTCAGAACCTCAACCCTAGCACCAGATCTATCCTTGTCCATGATCAAATTGAAACTAATGGTGTTATGATCACTGGAACCAAAGTGCTCCCCTACACAGATTTCTGTCACTTGCCCTAATTCGTTTCCTAACAGAAGATCCAATATTGCATCCCCTCTAGTTGGTCCCTCTATATATTGATTTAGAAAACTTTCCTGAACACATTTTACAAACTCTAAACCATCTAGACCCCTAACAGTATGGGAGTCTCAATCAATGTATGGAAAATTAAAGTCCCCTACTACCACAACTTTATGTTTCCTGCAGTTGCCTGCTATCAGTCAGATTTTAGTCAGACTATGGTAAATCTGTGAAATTTGTTGCCACGAGCAGCTATGGAGGCCAAGTCATTGGGTGCATTTAAGGCAGAGGTAGATAGATTCTTGATTAGCTAGGGCATCAAAGGGTATGGGGGGAAGGCAGGGGAGTGGGGATGACTGGATCAGCCCATGATTGAACTGCGGAACAAAGTGAATGGGCCGAATGGCCTACTCTGCTCCTACATCTTATGGTCTTATGGACATCTCAAGTGGATGTTGCTCGGCATGGATCACTTGTGCTCTCTGACTACACTTTGGTGAAGCCCAGTCAGATATTTTTTCTCCGTTAAAGATGCTATCTAAATCTTCCCTGAGAATTGGCACCTTGTCGTGGTCGAGAGGCTTGTGGGTTACTGAGATCCCTGAAGCACTGCCGTCTGGAGCTGAGCTCCTGGTAGGGTCACCCCGGCAGTGCAGCAAGGGGGAGGTTCCAGACGAAGAGCGATCCAGCCAGGCATTCAGTGGTGGAGATGGCGGAAGATGGTGAGGCATCGCAGCGGCAGTGAAGGCTGCAGCAGCAAGGGGTCTGGGTTCTATGACACAACGCCCTGACCCTAATCTGTCAAGGACTGCAGCGTGGCTGCCCGACGTTAAACAAAGCCACGCTCAGGCATTCTCCATTAAGGGATTAACACTTCAGGAGAACATCCTACTTGACGCAGGTCGAGATCAGCCATGGATGTTGCATCTCGGCTGTCTGTGCTGTATACCAAGAGAAAGCTGTTGTCCATCAGGCAGGTTCTCCCTCTCCACACAGCTGATGAATCTAAAGGAATAGCAGAGACCAACATAGTCTGGCACGAGCAGCATCGCAGGAGTCGTCAGTCAGCTTTGAACTCAACACAGGACTATCCTAGGGACTCCAGCTCCCGATTTTACTCAGGTTTATTCCTGAAGCCTTCCACATGACTGTGTATACCAGAAAGGCTGCAGAGGTTTGAAATCAGAACTTTCCTTCTCCTAGGTGAGCAGTCCGCCACGGCTAACAAACTCCATAGCTCCATCTGCCTGAAGCAACTGGTTTTAAGGCACCAATAATGTGTCTCTGCCCCTTCTCCTGTCAGCAGAAACAGTTCTACACCCCACTGTTTACAAAGATGGTCAGCATCCCTGGGTTCTAAAAGAGAGAGCTGAAGAGATTGTACAGGCATTGGTCATGATGGAAACATAGAAAACCTACAGCACAATACAGGCCCTTCAGCCCACAATGCTGTGCCGAACATGTCCTTACTTTAGAAATTACCTCGGGTTACCCACTGCCCTCTATTTTTCTAAGCCCCATGTACTTATTCGAGAGTCTCTTAAAAGACCCTATCGTATTCGCCTCCACCACCGTTGCTGGCAGCCCATTCCACGCACTCACCACCCTCTGCATAAAAAAAATTACCCCTGACATCTCCTCTGTACCTACCTACTTCCAAGCACCTTAACACTGTGCCCTCTTGTGGCAGCCATTTCAGCCCTAGGAAAAAGCCTCTGACTATCCACACGATCAAGGCCTCTCATCATCTTACACACCTCTATCAGGTCACCTCTCATCCTCCGTCACTCCAAGGAGAAAAGGCCGAGTTCACTCAACCTATTCTCATAAGACATGCACCCCAATCCAGGTAAAGCAAAGTATTCATTAAGTATCTCCGCTGTCTCCTCTAGTTCCATACACACTTTTCCACTGTCACACTTGATTGGTTCTATTTTCTCACGTCTTATCCTCTTACTCTTCACATGCTTGTAGAATGCCTTGGGGTTTTCCTTGATCCTGCTTGCCAAGATCTTCCCATGGCCCCTCCTGGCTCTCCTAATTTCATTCTTAAGCGCCTTCTTGCTAGCCTTATAATTTTCTAGATCTCTATCACTACCTAGATTTTTGAACCTTTCGTAAGCTTTTCTTTTCTTCTTGACTAGATTTACAACAGCCTTTGTGCACCACGGTTCCCGTACCGTACCATCCTTTCCTGTCTCACTGGAACGTATCTATGCAGCACGCCACGCAAATATCTCCTGAATATTTGCCACATTTCTGTCGCACATTTCCTTGAGAATATCTGTTCCCAATTTATGCTTCAAGTTCCTGCCTGATAGCTTCATATTTCCCCTTACTCCAATTAAACGCTTTCCTAAATTGTGTGTTCCTATCCCTCTCCAATGTTATGGTAAAGGAGATAGATTTGTGATCAGTATATCCAAATGCTCTCCCACTGAGAGACTTGATACCTGACCAGGTTCATTTCCCAATACCAGATCAAATACAGCCTCTCCTCTTGTAGGCTTATCTACATATTATGTCAGGAAACCCTCCTGAACACACCTAACAAACTTTATTCCATCTGAACCCCTAGCTCTAGTGAGATGCCAATCATTATTTGGGAAATTAAAATCTCCCACCACAACAACTCTGTTATTATTACACCTTTCCAGAATCTGTCTCCCTATCTGCTCCTCGATGTCCCTGTTACTACTGGGTGGTCTATAAAAAACACCCAGTAGAATTATTGACCCCTTCCTATTCCTAACTTCCACCCACAGAGACTCCGTAATCAATCCTTGCATAACTTCCTCCTTTTCTGCAGCTGTGACACTATCTCTGATCAACAGTGCCACGCCCCCACCTCTTTTGCCTCCCTCCCTGTCCTTTCTGAAACATCTAAAGCCTGGCACTCTAAGTAACCATTTCTGCCCTGAGCCATCCAAACCTCTGTAATGGCCACAACATCATAGCTCCAAGCACTGATCCACGCTCTAAGCTCATCCGCTTTGTTCATGATGCTTTTTGCGTTAAAACTGACACATCTCAAACCATCAGTCTGAGTTGCCATCCTCTTCCTTCCCCTACCCTTCTGAGCCACAGGGCCAGACTCTGTGCCAGAGGCGCGGCCACTGTTGCTTCCCCCAGGTAAGCTGACCACCCCCCAACAGGAGTACTTATTGTTAAGGGGGACAGACACAGGGGTACTCTCTAGTATCTGCCTCTTGCCCTTCCCTCTCCTGATCTGTCTCCCAAGTCCCCGGTGTGACTACTTGCCTATAGCTCCTCTCTATCACCTCCTCGCTTTCCCTGACCAGACGAAGGTCATCGAGCTGCAGCTCCAGTTCCATAAAGGCTGCAGCTCGACGCACCTGGTGCAGATGTGGCCTTCTGGGAGGCTGGGAGTCTCCCGCACAACCCACATCTGACACCGAATACAGAACACCAGCTCACAGACATACTTCCTGTTTCTGTTCCTCACAGGTAACTTACCTCGCCTCGATCCGTTATCGCCGAAGCCCGAATGAGCCAAAGCCCTACCACTTTGCCTCAGATCACTCTGTCGATGACCGCTCCACTGGGCAATGTCTCCCTTCCCTGCTATCTAACTCATGATTGGTGCTCCCGTTTAGCTGCTGATAGGCCACGTACAATGGACAAACGCTCTCAAAGCTCCCTTTTTAAATAACTGCTGCTGACCTGCAAGTAACCCCTCTTGGTAAAGCTCTGTTGACACCACTGATCTTTCCAGAATCAATAGATTCTGACATGTTTCCAAAGGACTGACAATTGCAAATGTCACTCCACCCTTCAAGAAGGGAGAGAGGCAGAAGAAAGGAAATTATAGGCCAGTTAGCCTGACCTCAGTGTTTGGAAAGGTGTTGGAGTCCATTATTAAGGATGAGGTTTTGAAGTACTTGGAGGCACATGACAAAATAGGCCAAACTCAGCAAGATTTCCTTCAGGGAAAATCTTGCCTGACAAATCTGTTGGAAATCTTTGAAAAATTAACAAGCAGGACAGACAAAGGAGAATCAGTGGATGTTGTCTACTTGGATTTTCAGAAGGCCTTTGACAAGGTGCCACACATGAGGCTGCTAAACAAGATAAGAGCCCATGGTATTGCTGGGAAGATTCCTGCAGGGATAAAGCAGTGGCTGATTGGTGGGAGTCAAAGAGCAGGAACAAGGTGATCCCTTTTTGGGCTGGCTGCCGTTGACTAGTGGTGTTCCACAGTATTCTGTGTTGGGACTGATTTATTTTATGTTATACGTCAGTGATTTGGATGATGGAATTGATGGCTTTGTTGAAAGGTTTGTAGATGATATGAAGAGTGGTGGAGGGGCAGGTAGTTTTGAGGAAGTAGAGAGGCTACAGAAGGACTTAGACAGATTAGGAGAATGGGCAAAGAAATGGCAAATGGAATACAGTGTCGGAAAGTGTATGGTCATGCACTTTGGTAGAAGAAACAAAAGCATAGACTATTTTTTAAATGGAGAGAAAATTAAAAAATCCAGGGTGCAAATGGATTTGGCAGTCCTCATGCAGAATTCCTAAAGGTTAATTTGCAGGTTGAATCGATGGTGAGGAAGGTGAATGCAATGTTAATGTTAATGCAAGAGGACCAGAATAGAAGAGCAAGTGATATTTTTGCATAGTAGGGGAATTAAGGGTTCTGGGGAAAAGGCAGGTAGGTGGAGATGAGTCCATGGCCAGATCAGTCATGATCTTATTGAATGGCAGAGCAGGCTCGACTGGTCGGGTGGCCGACTCCTGCTCCTCTTTCTTATGTTCAAGGATGTAACGCTGAGGCTGTATAAGTCACTGGTGAGGCCCCACTTGGCGTTTTGTGGCACTTTTGGGCCCTTTATTACATGTGCTAACACTGGAGAGGGTTCAGAGGAGGTTCACAAGACTGATTCCGGGAATGAAAGGGTTATGACATGAGCAACGATTGAAGGCTCTGGGCTTGTACTCACTGGAATGAGGGGGGATTTTACTGAAATCTATCAAATGTTGAGAGGCCTAGATAGAGTGAATGTGAAGCGGATGTTTCCTGCAGTGGGGGAGCCTAGGACAAGAGGGCACAACCTCAGAATAGAGGGACATCCATTTAGAACAGAGATGAGATGGAATTTCTTTCACCAGGGGGTGGTGAATCTGTGGAATTCATTACCACAGGCAGCTGTGGAGGCCAGGTCAGTGGGGGCATTTAAAGTGGAGGTTGATATGTTCTTAATTAGTTAGCATGTGAAAGGTTATAGGGAGAAGGCAGGAGAATTGGGTTGAGAGGGAAATGTATCTGCCATGATGAAATGGGGCAGACACAATGGGCCGAATGGCCTAATTCTGGCTCCTATATCTTGTGGTCTTACAGTTCTGCCAGCCTTAGCAGCTACGCCACATCAGAAGGCCAGGAGCTGGACTAGGTTGTCAGGGACTATTTGAGACACACACCACTGATTCATTTAATAGGTAGTGGGAGCTTATCCCCTCTAACCCCTTTGCCAGCTATATCAATCTTAAGGAACGCCTATGTGGTCAACAGCTTTATTCTACATATTATTGCACATTTTTGCCCTCTGTGTCTGGCTGTAGAAATTATTCTAGTTCAGTGGAAGTAGATGAAAGCACAAGTTTAAATTCTGCTCTGCATTTCGTGACAGGACTTGCACAGGCTGCCGGACTCACAGACACTCGCTGCTGACTTCATGCCAGAACTCTTTCATGTTGAGAAACTGCTCCCTTGACCCTTGTACAAACAGAAACGTCATAAACACCCATATGAGGTCTGAGAAAGCCTCTGAAGGAAGCTTCGTTGTTGTTACACTGATGCTGGCTTACATTCCCAACTGTAGCAGGACGGTCTGATGGAGTTCTACTCTGGTGTAGTGAAAACGGACAGGGAACTAACGACACCCACCTCAACTTCCTTCTCTGTCAAAGGTGGCAATCTGGAAGAGAAACAGAAACAGTTCAGACAGGAACAATGACGAATCGGAATTGTAATCGGAATCAGCATCAGGTTTCATATCACCTGACATATGTGTTGGCCACACATTTTAATTCCACATCCCATTCCCATTCTGACATGTCTATCCATGGCCTCCTCTACTGTAAAGATGAAGCCACACTCAGGTTGGAGGAACAACACCTTATATTCCATCTGGGTAGCCTCCAAACTGATGGCATGAACATTGACTTCTCTAACTTCCGCTAATGCCCCACCTCCCCCTCGTACCCCATCCGTTATTTATTTATATACACACATTCTTTCTCTCACTCTCCTTTTTCTCCCTCTGTCCCTCTGACTATATCCCTTGCCCATCTTCTGGGTCCCCCCTCCCTTGTCTTTCTCCCCGGACCTCCCGTCCCATGGTCCTCTCATATCCCTTTTGCCAATCACTTGTCCAGCTCTTGGCTCCATCCCTCCCCCTCCTGTCTTCTCCTATCATTTTGGATCTCCCCCTCCCCCTCCCACTTTCAAATCTCTTACTAGCTCTTCCTTCAGTTAGTCCTGATGAAGGGTCTCGGCCTGAAACGTTGACTGTACCTCTTCCTAGAGATGCTGCCTGGCCTGCTGCGTTCACCAGCAACTTTGATGTGAGTTGCTTGAACTTCCAGCATCTGCAGATTTCCTCTTATATGTGAAATCTGTTGTTTTGCAGCAGCAGTACATAAAATAAAAGCTATGTACTATATTAAGATAAATATATCCACCAAAGGAACTGTAAGGTGCTCCTTCCCTCCGCTAGCCTGCCGATTATCCTTGGGCAAGGTGTAGCACTTGCTTAGCCCCCGCCCAGGGTCATGTGAAGCCATGGAGGCGGTAGGTAGGTGGGCGTATCAGCAGCTGGTGTGCATCACAATCCTGGCTACATGACCACTGACACCAGGCAGACAACCTCTGAAGAGTATTGATAATGATTGGGTCACTGGTCTTGTAAAGACACTGCCCAGAGAAAGGCAATGGCAAACTAAAATTTGTCAAAAACAATCATGGCCAAAGACCGTGATCGCCCATGTCACATAATGAAGGAATGAAATGCAAAAAGAGAGCAAAAAATGAAAAAAAAAGTGAGCTATTGTAGATGGGTTCACTGTCTATTCAGAAATCTAATGACGGAGGTGAAGAAACAGTTCCTAAAACATTGAGTGTGTGTCTTCAAGCTCCTGAACCGCTTCCATGATGGTAGAAAGTGAGACGCGAGCATGTCCAGGGTGAGGGGGCCCTTAATGATGGATGCCTCCTTCTTGAATGCTCCTTCTCTCCGCACAGACACTGTCTGGTCTTCTCTCCACACAGACACTACCTGTTTTTTCTCTCTGAACAGACACTGTCTGGCTTTCTCTCCGCACAGACACTGTCTGGCCTTCTCTCCACACAGACGCTGTCTGGCCTTCTCTGCACACAGACGCTGTCTGGCCTTCTCTCCGCACAGATGCTGTCTGGCCTTCTCTCCACACAGACGCTGTCTGGCTTTCTCTCCACACAGACACTGTCTGGCCTTCTCTGCACACAGACGCTGTCTGGCCTTCTCTCCGCACAGATGCTGTCTAGCTTTCTCTTCACGCAGACACTGTCTGGCTTTCTCTCCGCACAGACACTGTCTGGCCTTCTCTCCACACAGACGCTGTCTGGCCTTCTCTGCACACAGACGCTGTCTGGCCTTCTCTCCGCACAGATGCTGTCTGGCCTTCTCTCCACACAGACGCTGTCTGGCTTTCTCTCCACACAGACACTGTCTGGCCTTCTCTGCACACAGACGCTGTCTGGCCTTCTCTCCGCACAGATGCTGTCTAGCTTTCTCTTCACGCAGACACTGTCTGGCTTTCTCTCCGCGCAAACACTGTCTGGCCTTCTCTGCACACAGACGCTGTCTGGCCTTCTCTGCACACAGACACTGTCTGGCTTTCTCTCCACACAGACACTGTCTGGCCTTCTCTGCACACAGACGCTGTCTGGCCTTCTCTCCGCACAGACGCTGTCTGGCCTTCTCTGCACACAGACACTGTCTGGCCTTCTCTCCACACAGACACTGTCTGGCTTTCTCTCCACACAGACACTGTCTGGCCTTCTCTGCACACAGACGCTGTCTGGTCTTCTCTGCACACAGATGCTGTCTGGCCTTCTCTCCGCACAGACACTGTCTAGCTTTCTCTTCACACAGACACTGTCTGGCTTTCTCTCCACACAGACACTGTCTGGCTTTCTCTCCGCGCAAACACTGTCTGGCCTTCTCTGCACACAGACGCTGTCTGGCCTTCTCTGCACACAGACACTGTCTGGCCTTCTCTCCACACAGACACTGTCTGGCCTTCTCTCCACACAGACGCTGTCTGGCCTTCTCTGCACACAGACGCTGTCTGGCTTTCTCTCCACACAGACGCTGTCTGGCCTTCTCTGCACACAGACGCTGTCTGGCCTTCGCTCCGCACAGACACTGTCTAGCTTTCTCTTCACACAGACACTGTCTGGCTTTCTCTCCACACAGACACTGTCTGGCTTTCTCTCCGCGCAAACACTGTCTGGCCTTCTCTGCACACAGACGCTGTCTGGCCTTCTCTGCACACAGACGCTGTCTGGCCTTCTCTGCACACAGACGCTGTCTGGCTTTCTCTCCACACAGACACTGTCTGGCCTTCTCTGCACACAGACGCTGTCTGGCTTTCTCTCCACACAGACACTGTCTGGCCTTCTCTGCACACAGACGCTGTCTGGCCTTCTCTCCGCACAGACACTGTCTGGCCTTCTCTGCACACAGACGCTGTCTGGTTTTCTCTCTGAACAGACGCTGTCTGGCCTTCTCTGCACACAGACGCTGTCTGGCTTTCTCTCCACACAGACACTGTCTGGCCTTCTCTGCACACAGACGCTGTCTGGTTTTCTCTCTGAACAGACGCTGTCTGGCCTTCTCTGCACACAGATGCTGCCTGGTTTTCTCTCTGAACAGACATTTCCCAGCTTTCTCTCCACACAGACATTTCTCGGTTTCCTCTCTGCACAGACATTACCCGGCTTTCTCTCTGCACAGATGCTGCCTGGCACGTAAGTGCAATTACGAGAAAAGCAGGGCAGCACCCCATATGAATTGATAGGTTTATTGCAAAGTTTGCAGACAATATGAAGATAGGTGGAGGGGCAGGTAACTTTGAGGAAGTACGACAAAGCCATCAATTCCATCATCCAAATCACTGACATATAATGTAAAAAGAATTGGTCCCAACACAGACCCTTGAGGAACACCACTAGTCATCGGCAGTCAGTTAGAAAAGGCTCCTTATATTCCCACTCTTTGCCTCCTGCCACTCAGCCACTGTTTTATCCATGTTAGAATATTTCCTGTAATACCATTGGCTTGTAACTTGTTAAGCGGCCTCATGTGTGGCACCTTGTCAAAACCCTTCTGAAAATCTACGTACACAACATCAACTGATTTTTCTTTCTCTATCCTGCCTGTTACTTCTTCAAAGATTGATGTAAAATATTTATTCAGTTCATCTGTCATTTCCTTGTCCCCCATTAGTACCTCTCCAGCATCGTTTTCCAACGGTCTGATATCCACTCTCACCTCTCTTTTACACTTTATGTATCTGAAGAAACCTCGGGTATCTTCTTCAAAATTATAGACTACTTAACTTTTGTATTCCATCTTTAACTTCTTAATGACATTTTTAGTTGTCTGTTGGTTTTTAAAAGCTTCCCACTCCTCTAACTTCCCACTAATTTCTGCTCTATTATATGCCCTTTCTTGGCTTTTATGTTGGCTTTGACTTCCCTTGTTAGCCACGGTTGTTTCATCTTCCCTTTTGGGATGTAAATATCCTGTGCCTTTTGAATTGCTTCCAGAAATTCCAGCCACTGCTGCCCCACCGTCATCCCTGCCAGTGTTCTTTTCCAATCAATTCTGGCCAACTCCTGTAATTCCCTTTACTCCACTGATACATCTGACTTTAGCTCCTTCTCAGATATCAGAGGGAATTCAACAATATTATGATCACTCTCCTCTCAGGGGTTCTTTTACCTTAAGCTCGCTAATCAATTCCAGTTCATTACTTTAGTCAGAGGGTGGTAAATCTGTGGAATTTGTTGCCACTAGAGGCTGTGGAGGCCAAGTCATTGGGTGCATTTAAGGCAGAGATAGATAGGTTCTTGATTAGCCAGGGCACCAAAGGGTATAGGGAGAAGGCAGGGGAGTGGGGAATTGGATCAGCCCATGATTGAATGGCGGAGCTGAATGGCCTACTTCTGCTCCTATATCTTACGGTCTTTATGGTCTTATTGCACAACACCAAATCCAGAATAGCTGATCGCCTAGTGGGTTCAACCATAAGCTGCCATCTCGTAGGGACTCTAGAAATTCCCCCTCCTGGAATCCAGCACCAACCTGATTTTCTCAATCTCCCTGCATATTGAGTTCCCCATTTCAGCATGCATTTTCTATCTCCCATTGTAATCTAATATTTGGGATCTGTATACAAATACCATCAGGGTCTTTTTACGCTTGCAGTTCCTTAGCTCTATTCACAATGATTCAATGCCTTCCGACCCTATGTCACCTCTTTCGAATGACTTGATTTCATTTTTTTACAAACAGTGCAACGCCACCCCCTCTGCCTTCCTGCCTGTCCTTTCAATACAATGTGTATCCTTGGACATTAAGCACCCAACTATAATCTTCTTTCAGCCATGGTTCAGTGATGCCTACAACATCATACCTGCCAATCTGCAACTGTGCTACAAGTTCATCGACCTCATTCCGTAAACTGCGCACATTCAGATACAACACCTTCTGTCCTGTATCACCCTTTTTGATATTGTCTGTCTTTTATATTGCTACTCATCCTGTTGACTGCAATTTTGCCCCATCAACAGCCTCTCCTCACTACACATTGCCACCATTTGTAAACCAGCTCCCTCATCTTCATCACTACTATCTGTCTTTCCTACAATACTTCCTGCATTTAAATATTGGCAGTTCAGGACACTAGTTGCAACATGCTCAACTTTTTGATGCTTAACTTTGTCTGAGGTTTTACCAACTCCTGCTTCCACAACCTCGTCACTAACTGTGCCAGCGCTCTGATTCCCGTCCCCATGAAACTCTAGTCTAAACCCTACTGGTTTACTGACTCACCTTCAAGGAATCTTCATCTCATGTTCTCGATATTTATTGCTTATTTATTCATTTATTATTATTATTATTTCTTTCTTTTCTTTCTCTTTGTATTTTCACAGTTTATTGTCATTTGCGCACTAGTCATTTGTCTGCCCTGTTGGGTGCAGTCTTTCATTGATTCTGTTATGGATCTCGGATTTTTCTCAGTATGCCCACAAGAAAACAAATCACTGTGTCGTATATGGTGCAATATAGGAACTTCGATAATAAATTTACTTTGAACTTTGCAGTCAACCCTGTAAGCTCCACCTTGCAGTAACTCATGGGATCTCAGTAACGTAGGGAGACTTTGAATCCCCACATTGCCTCCACACCAGACCTGAGTAACGTGGGCCTTCTGTCTTGTTCACCAATCAACTACCCAGCTCTTTACTTCACCCCTCCCCCTCCCGGTTTCTCCTATCGCCTGGCGCTTCTCTCTCCCCTCCCCCACCTTTTAAATGTACTCCTCAGCTTTTTTTCTCCAGTCCTGCAAAAGGTTTTGGCCCGAAACATCGACTGTACTTTTTCCCATAAATGCTGCCTGGCCTGCTGAGTTCCTCCAATATTTTGTGTGTGTTGTTTACAAACTAAAGTAATTTGCACCATTGCAAACAAGTTCAAGGAAGCTTGCAGACTGGACAGATACTGTCAATTAGACCATAAAACCATAAGGCACAGGAGCAGAATTAGGCCACTCGGCCCATCGAGTCTGCTTCGCCATTCCATCATAGCTGATTCGTTATTCCGCTCAACCCCATTCTCCTGCCTTACCCCTGTTGATGCCTTGACTAATCAAAAACCAATCAACCTTTGTTTTAAATACACCCAATCACTTGGCCTCCACAGTCATCTGTGGCAATGAATTCCACAGATTCACCACCCACTGGCTAAAGAAATTCCTCCTCGTCTCTCTTTGAACTGGATGCCCCTCTATTCTGAGACTGTGCCCCCAGGTCCTAGACTCCCCCACCATAGGAAACATCCTCTCCATGTCCACTAAATATGGGCCTTTCAATATTTAACAGTAACAGAGACGATTACCCAGAAGATGCAATCTCTTACCCTGCGGGCAGCGTCCTCTGGACCTTCAGCTTCCGGAGCAGACAGTCCGGAATGCTCGGCGTGGCATCGCAGCTGCCATCAGTGCCATTGGTTGCCGGGCACGGGACGGGCGATGGCCCTTCGAAAAACAACGTTTAAAGGAAATTTCTTATCCAACTGCACATATACCACCATACACAACCCTGAGATTCATTTTCTTGTGGGCAGTAAGTACAAAGACACATGAGAGAACCAGTGAAAGACTGCACCCAACAGTTCAGACAGACAACCCCTGTGCAAATTCAAAATAAATAAATACATGTAACACCCCTGGAAAGGTCTCGCTGCTAACGTAATGGTCCTTCTGTAGAAGCAGTGTTTGGGTTGTGGTTAAAGATAACGGGAGCTCTGGAACGTGAGCTGTCCAATGACGGGAGTGTGTTTTTGTGTTGTGTGCCGGACACCGGCGTCAGCTGGGGTCTTTGTTTGGTGGGAGAGAACCGGTGGTAGGATTCGAGCCAGTGGGGACTGTGATTTGATGGAGTAAGGTGGGGGGGGGGTGTCTACTGAGGATCAGTGAATGTGACTTCTGGAAGAGCTGAGCAACAACCTGTCCATATTTGAATGTTTAATTACAATGGGCCCTTTTCCTTTTCTCTTTCGTTTCTTTACTAACCCTTAAGTTAACATTCATAAATGTAATTCCTTTAAATGTATGTAATGCGCTGTCTGTTATTTCTTGGCACTGAGTTTTAACAGGGTAACAAATTACACAACATTCACACAAACCAGGATATCAGGTGGGAGGACCATCCCAATCTCAGGGGTTTGGTGGGACTGGAGAGCGTATTCCCTAGACTTATGCAGTCCAAGGAAACCAGCGTTTCATAAATAAATCAATAATGAGATGAAGACTCCTTGAAAATTAGACCAGAGGTTGTGGGAACAGTTCAGTGACTGGGCATGTGAAGTTAATTCCTCTGGATCAGGAGCCTGATGGCTGAGGGGTAATAACTGTTCCCGAACCTGGTGGTGTGAGTCCTGAGGCTCCTGTACCTCCTTCCTGATGGCAGCAGCGAGAAGAGATGTTTCTCTGCTGACAGACCTGTCAGAACAGCAACCAGAAAGGGTTCAGCTATTACCCTGCGCAAGTCCAGGCCGAGGCTGCCCTCCGTCAACGCAAGTGTGGGGGACGTTAAACTCGCTTATGGTTTAGCGTTGGGTTTACGGAGTGTAGAGAGGGCAGAGTTCACAACTCTGTGTCTCACAGTCCCAGCGCAGTGCCAGCACAGTCAAATCAACAGCAGTAATCACATTTGCAAAGGGCAAAAGTAATAAAAATATTTTATTCACTGGAACTCAGATTTCTCATCCAATGAGAGGAGCCTCCTACGCACAGTGGGTGATGTTTCCCATTAGCAGTGCAGCTCACACAACCCATGGGCTGTCACAATACAGATCCAACTGTTTCACACACAGAGTCACACACACA
>NC_086107.1:1811541-1836732 GCF_963921235.1 Mobula hypostoma
TTCAATGCTGACCGGCAACTCCTGCGACGCTGCTGGTGCCAAACTGTATTGGTCTCTGCCGTTCCTTTAAGACCATAAGACATAGGAGCAGAATTCGGCCATTCAGCCCATCGAATCTGCTCTGCCGTTCCATCATGGCTGATCCTGGATCCCACTCAACCCCACACACCTGCCTTCTCGCCATATCCTTTGATCAGAAAACGATCAACCTCTGCTTTAAATATACCCACAGACTTGACCTCCTCCACAGTTTGTGGCAGAGCATTCGACAGATTCAGTACACTCTGGCTAAAAACGTTTGTTGGGCACGTGGCCAAGTGGTGAAGGCGTTCATTTAGTGATCTGAAGGTGGCTAGTTCGAGGTTGTGTTTGCTCTAGTGTCTGTGCGAGGAGTGGTGTCCCACACAGACTTTCAATCTGTGCCTTGTAAGGCATGAAAATGCCTGACGCAGGCCTCTCATGGTCTGAGTCGTCATTCCCTCCCTACCCCCTCCCACCCCCGGCTAAAAAAATTCCTCCTTATCTCTGTTCTAAAAGATCACTCCTCGATTTTGAAACTGTGCCCTCGAGTTCTGGACAGCCCCCACCATAAGAAACATCCTCTCCACATCCACCCTGTCTAGTCCTTTCAACATTTGGTAGGTTTCAATGAGATTCTCACACATTCTTCTAAATTCCAGTGAGTACAGGCCCAAAGCAGTCAAATGCTCCTCATATGTTAACCCCTTCATTCCTGGAATCATCCTCCTGAACCTTCGGATTCATCCACTTTGAGGAGAGGGAGAGCCTGCTGCACAGGCAACAGCTTTACTCTCTGTATCATACCGCCCCCACATAGACAGCTCGACCCTGACCAAGAAGTAAAGAGATGCAGAAAGTTTGTCAAAGATAGTTTCGCATTTAATGGCATTGTGAAGAGTTCACAATTGTGTAAAAATCCTATCAACAGGTGCGTGGGAGCGTCATGCAGTCGACCACAGTACCACTCTCCTCCTATTCCTGCATCCGGGTGTTCAGGAACTCCCTCTGAGTGAACATCAGTGTTAGCAAACCACAGTCCAAATCGCATGCGCTCCAACCAGCCGAAAGGCCCACTCTGATATATAAGAGGTATTATTACTTGGAGGATTGGAGAGCAGCTGGGAGGGAGTGGGGAGGAGAGGGTTAAATCAGCAAGAAAGGGGAAATTTGGAGGATGAAGAGAGCAAGGAGAGGGTGAGAGTGACATGAGGCAAGTGGGTAGAAAGGGGGGAGACAAATGGGGAGAGAGAAGATGAGGGGGGGACAGAAAGACAGAGAGAGGGAGGGAGGGAGAGAGAGAGAGAGAGACAAAGATGAGGAGAGGGGTGGAGAGGTGGAGGGGGAGGAAAGGGAGGTGAGAGGAGGGCTGAGGGGGAGAGAGTGAGAAAGGGAGAGAAAGAGAAAATAATTTCAATCTAGTACCTATTATAAGGGAAGTGGGAATTCAGTGAATGATTTGAACCTAAGACTGGATCCAATTGTAGCCACTTCTCATGTGCAAAATTGTGCATCTAAACATTATTATTTGTATCATATCATCTTGTGATTTTCTCTGTCTTCGAAAGTATTTTCTTGCACAAGCATAAGGTCATAGAGCCACACAATGTGGATAAAGGCCATTCGGCCCAACTGGTCCATGCTGACCAAGCCAGCCATCTAAACCAGTCTCATTGGCCTCAGTTTAGCCCATGTCTGTGTGCAGGTGCTGATGCTCAGGGCTTGGTTTTTAAATTGTCACATGAACCAAGGCACGGCAGAAAACGTTGCACACCACCAATACAGACCTTTCCATTCCTGAGTACGCCAAAGTGGTTAAATAGAAAATTGAGCAAGTGGCTGCATTTGCACGAGATGAGGAACTGCTACGGGATTGTTCTTACAGGAACGTGGTTCCAGGACAACCTCAGATGCACCATCAATCTACAGGCTGTGACACTCAGGGACTTGGGCTATATCATTATTATTTTATATATAATTTTTTTTTGCAACTACGTTTTCTATTAGAACATAGAACATAGAATAGTACAGCACAGTACAGGCCCTTCGGCCCACAATGTTGTGCCGACCCTTAAACCCTGCCTCCCATATAACCCCCCACCTTAAATTCCTCCATCTACCTGTCTAGTAGTCTCTTAAATTTCACTAGTGTATCTGCCTCCACCACTGACTCAGGCAGTGCATTCCACGCACCAACCACTCTCCGAGTAAAAAACCTTCCTCTAATATCCCCCTTCAACTTCCCACCCCTTACCTTAAAGCCATGTCCTCTTGTATTGAGCAGTGGTGCCCTGGGGAAGAGGCGCTGGCTATCCACTCTATCTATTCCTCTTATTATCTTGTACACCTCTATCATGTCTCCTCTCATCCTCCTTCTCTCCAAAGAGTAAAACCCTATCTCCCTTAATCTCTGATCATAATGCATATTCTCTAAACCAGGCAGCATCCTGGTAAATCTCCTCTGTACCCTTTCCAATGCTTCCACATCCTTCCTATAGTGAGGCGACCAGAACTGGACACAGTACTCCAAGTGTGGCCTAACCAGAGTTTTACCGAGCTGCATCATTACATCGCGACTCTTAAACTCTATCCCTCGACTTATGAAAGCTAACACCCCATAAGCTTTCTTAACTACCCTATCCACGTGTGAGGTAACTTTCAGGGATCTGTGGCCATGTACCCCAAGATCCCTCTGCTCCTCCACACTACCAAGTATCTGCCTTGGAGTTTGTCCTTCCAAAGTGTACCACCTCACACTTCTCCGGGTTGAACTCCATCTGCCACTTCTCAACCCACTTCTGCATCCTATCAATGTCTCTCTGCAATCTTTGACAATCTTCTACACTATCTACAACACCATCAACCTTTGTGTCGTCTGCAAACTTGCCAACCCACCCTTCTACCCCCACATCCAGGTCACGATTTTCATAATTATATATGCTATATATGCTGTGTGTGTCTGTGTATGACTGTTGATACTGCATTTTTCTCCTTGGCCCTGGAGTAACACTATTTCGTTTGGCTGTATGGTTGAATGACAATTAAACGAACTTGGGCCATGATGAGGTAGATTGAGAAGTCGCCGGTTACTGCAGCATCTTAATATTACGTACACCTTGCGCTAAGCTCTGCATGCTCTGCCCACCCCCCACCCCGAGGACTTTCCTTTCATCCACGAGTCTCTTAAATGCCCCTAAGGGGTCTGCTTCTACCACCACCCCTGGAAGTGCGTTCCACACACCCACCACTCTCTGTGTGAAGAACTCGATGTTCTAGATGTGGTTAAAGGAAGCGTGCGCTCATTGCCAGGCAAGAACATGACGGCAGTGAAGTGATTTGGCGAGATAGCAGAGCACGAGTATACGATTTTAAGGTGTTGAGGTGACAGCATTTTGTACATGCAGACAGTGACAAAGCAGGAACCAGAGCAAAGGTTCCAGGCATTCGCTTAACCGGACCTCGGCTGATTCGTCCATCAAGGAGCAGTGACCCTGTGCGTCAGCGCAGACAGGAGGGGAGACAGCGGTCCCAGCCTCCCCTTCCAGGAAAAAGCATGCACCCCGTTCTGCGGGCAGGGAGCGCCTGACAAGCGGCGAAGTTACCTCACGCAGTTTGGTGAGTTTCTGCAGCTTTGGTTCGACGGGCAGTTCCTTACAGTCGAAGGCTCTAAGCTGGCTGGTGTCGAGTACGCTGAAATCGAAGCTCTCGACAGTCTGGAGAGGGGGGCTTGGGGGCGCGTTCAGCTCCCCGTCCACCTCCAGACACTCCCAGGAAACGGCCCGCAGAAGAGGCTGCGAGCTCAGAGATTTGATTTCGGCTGTGCAGGGCACCCTGGGGCGAGGGGCAGCATGTTCAATACTCGTTCTAACAGCTCCGGTTTCGGAGCCCAGTGCCTGGGGGGGTCTCATTGGAATCATGTTGCGTTCCAGAGAACTTGACTTGGTAGCACTTTCTGCCCCTTTGACATGGGGGCTATGGCGGTTCTTGTCCAAAGGCTTGGACTCACTACCTGCACCAGCTTCCAGGGACACAGCTTCTTTCCGATGGACAGATGCATCCATCACCTTTCTAGAAGACAACTGAAAACCCACTGCCCCTGGAGATGGGTTTCTATTTTCAATGGCCTTCTTGGCTGGAGACTGTTTTCTGGTTTCGCTGGTTGTCCTGGCTGGAGAAAGCTTTCTGGTGTGTTGCTAATGCAGTGGTTGAAGAGAAAAGAAAACAGTCAGTGGTTTGGCATTGCTCATGAAGGCAGAAAGAAATGACACAATATTGACAGTACCAACCTCAGATTTCACTTGGGCATCGTGTTGTCTTGATCCAGGGACTTCTAAAAGCTATAAGTGAATTTAACATAACCACAAGGCAAGATTACTGACCTAAATCAGAGACCCAATCAGGTATACTGCCAACTTCACCACCTCTTTGGTCAAGAAAGCACAGCAGCGTCTCTGCCTCCTGAGGAGATTGAGGCTCCCCTACCCCCCATTCTAACCAAGTTTTACAGGAGTCCTGGCCAGTTGTATTATTGTCTGGTATGGGACTTGCAAGGCCCTACAAAGGATTGAGAGGACTGCTGAGAGAATCATCAGGGTTCCTTTTCCACCCATTAGAGATATTTATCAAGAGCGCTGAGTTATACAGGACCCTCAGCATTGTCAGTTATCCCTGCCATCAATCCAGCAATCTCTGTGACCCCCTATCATCAGGCAGGAGGGTACCTTGGCATTAGGACAAGAATTTTAGGATAAGAAACAACTTCTTCCCCCAGACTGTGAGACTATTGAACTCACGGCCACCACCCCGGTCTCATCATGTATACTTGTGTAAAGATGAACTTGAATTTAAAGATTACTGATCTAAAACAAAGAGACCCAGTCAGGTAAACGTCAGATGATGTCTGTGTAAATGCCACTGTTAACTTTCAGCCTATAAACTAAAGATCATAATCTCATTTGATGAACAGAGTCAGCCTGAAACATTGACTGTTTATTGACTACGGGAGGAAACTTTGTCACATGGTGTGAGCAGAATTATCTACAGCTTAATGTGAAAAAGACTAAGGAGCTGGTGGTAGACCTGAGGAGAGCTAAGGTACTGGTGACCCCTGTTTCCATCCAGGGGGTCAGTGTGGACATGGTGGAGGATTACAAATACCTGGGGATACGAATTGACAATAAACTGGACTGGTCAAAGAACACTGAGGCTGTCTACAAGAAGGGGCAGAGCCGTCTCTATTTCCTGAGGAGACTGAGGTCCTTTAACATCTGCCAGACGATGCTGAGGATGTTCTACGAGTCTGTGGTGGCCAGTGCTATCATGTTTGCTGTTGTGTGCTGGGGCAGCAGGCTGAGGGTAGCAGACACCAACAGAATCAACAAACTCATTCGTAAGGCCAGTGATGCTGTGGGGATGGAACTGGACTCTCTCACGGTGGTGTCTGAAAAGAGGATGCTGTGTAAGTTGCATGCCATCTTGGACAATGTCTCCCATCTACTACATAATGTACTGGGTGGGCACAGGAGTACATTCAGCCAGAGACTCATTCCACCGAGATGCAACACAGAGCGTCATAGGAAGTCATTCCTGCCTGTGGCCATCAAACTTTACAACTCCTCCCTTGGAGGGTCAGACACCCTGAGCCAATAGGCTGGTCCTGGACTTATTTCTTGGCATAATTTACATATTACTATTTAACTATTTATGGTTTTATTAGTATTTAATTATTTATGGTGCAACTGTCACAAAAACCAATTCCCCCCGGGATCAATAAAGTATGACTATGACTATTCATTTCCATAGATGCTGCCTGAGCTGCTGAGTTCCTCCAGCATTTTGTGTGTGTTGTTCATAACCTAATTAATGCTATTCACTGTTTACACCCGGGGTTAATCATGGCTGTGGCAACATTTCAATATAAAAACACTGCACAGTGGTAACCATTAAAGTAAATTTTACTGATGTGATCCCTATGAACTTTCCTCTGTCTTTGCTCCAGAGGAGGTGTTGGATTGGGGTGTGGAATTATTATTTTCTTGTAGTTTCACTTTCCTATGCTTGTTTTGTTATTCTGTATACTCACCTATTTACAAGTAATGGCTCAGTGAATTTTCTGTAAGAAACATATCGTTGTTTCTGTATCTTCCTGGAAGTTTCCTAGTTTCTCAGCAGCAGGTGTTACACTGCTTGTATCTAGCTACTTGATGGGTTGATTGTTATCACTGGAATTTGTGTTAACTCTAGTCTAAGTATGAGATGACTACGATTACTTTTTCCTTTGGCTTTCCTTTGTTCTCTCAGTTCATCTTTTAACACTTATAACATTAAATTAAATTGCTTAGCCATAAGTTTTATTTATTTACTTATTTACTTTTCTTCAGAGGTACAGAGCAGAACAGGCCCTTCCTGTCCTTTGAGCCGTGCCACCCAGCAGCCCACCTACTTACCCCTAGCTTAGTCACGGGACAGTTTACAACAGCGGTCCCCAACCACCGGGCCACGGACCAGTACCGGGCTGCAAAGCATATGCTACCGGGCCGCGAGGAAACGATATGATTTGGCGATATGAGTCAGCTGCACCTTTCCTCATTCCCTGTCACGCCCACTGTTGAGCTTGAACGCACGCGTGGTCATTACCCGCGCGTCATCCATGTCAGCGCAGGAAGGAGATCAACTCCTCGAGCTTGCAAATGATGGCAGGCTGAAAAGTATGTTTGACATAACATCTCTGCCGGCATTCCGGATCAAAGTGAAGGCTGACGATCCTGAGATAGACACGAAAGCACTGAAAACGTTGCTTCTGTTTCCAACATATCTCTGCAATGAATGCAACGAAAACTAAATTGCAGAATAGACTGGACATAAGGAACCCCCTTCGAGTATCACTGTCTCCCATCACCCCTCGATAGGACCGTCTTGTTGCAGGAAAACAAGCCCAGGGCTCCCACTGATTCAGCGATATTGGTGTGTTGCAATGATTTTATATGTTCATACGAGGAAAATATGCGCTGTGTGTTTGATATCCAAACGTAACTTAAAATGTTATGATGCTATTATAAGTGACTTATATAACCATATAACAATTACAGCATGGAAACAGGCCATCCCAGCCCTCCTAGTCCGTGCCAAACGCTATGCTCACCTAGTCCCACTGACCTGCACTCAGCCCATAACCCTCCATTCCTTTCCTGTCCATATACCTATCCAATTTTTCTTTAAATGATAATATCGAACCTGCCTCTACCACTTCTACTGGAAGTTCGTTCAACATTTACTTCAAGCTCCCCTGATAATTGACTTATCACTATATTCATGCGAGGAAAATATGCGCTATGTGTTTAATATTAAATTCATTAGATAAACCCTTTTAGAAACGAAATTGAGTGTATTAGCCACTTATCACCTATATTCCGGTCGTGATTAACATTCCCTCCCCGCCCCCCTGGACAGAATCGCCAAAACCGATTTGTAGAAAACAATCGGCAGGCACACGCATGCGCACTGGTGCCCGCGCAAGGCTTCATGGCCATTGTGGTCTTATCGGGGTAAACACAACGAATTTGACTGCTACTCTTGTTTGTTGGCAACCCTACCACCACCCCCCCCACCGCCCCTCGGTCGGCCGGTCCACAAGAATATTGTCAATATGAAACCGGTCCGCAGTGTGAAAAAGGTTGGGGACCCCTGGTTTACAATGACCAATTCACCTACTAACTGCTACGTCATAGAAACATCGAAAACCTACAGCACAATACAGGCCCTTCGGCTCACAAAGTTGTGCCGAACATGTCCCTACCTTAGAAATTACTAGGCTTACCTATAGCCCTCTATTTTTCTAAGCTCCATGAATCTATCTAAAAGTCTCTTAAAAGACCCTATCGTATCCGCCTCCACCACCCTTGCCAGCAGCCCATTCCACGCACTCACCACTCTCTGCGTAAAACACTTAACCCTGACATCTCCTCTGTACGTACTTCCCAGTACCTTAAACCTGTGTCCTCTTGTGACAACCATTTCAGCCCTGGAAAAAAGCCTCTGACTATCCACATCATCAATGCCTCTCATCATCTTATATACCTCTATCAGGTCACCTCTCATCCTCCGTTGCTCCAAGGAGAAAAGGCCAAGCTCACTCAACCTATTCTCATAAGGCATGCTCCCCAATCTAGGCAACATCCTTGTAAAGCTCCTCAGCACCCTTTCTATGGGTGGCTTCCACATCCTTCCTGTAGTGAGGTGACCAGAACTGAGCACAGTACTCCAAGTGGGGTCTGACCAGGGTCCTATATAGCTGCAACATTACCTCTCGGCTCCTAAGTTCAATTCCACGATTGATGAAGGCCAATACACCATATGCCTTCTTAAGACCATAAGACAAAGGAGCAGAAGTAGGCCATTCGGCCCATCGAGTCTGCTCCGCCATTTTATCATGAGCTGATCCATTTTCTCCTATTTAGTCCCACTCTCCTGCCTTCTCACCATAACCTTTGATGCCCTGGCTACTCAGATACCTATCAATCTCTGCCTTAAATATACCCAATGACATGGCCTCCACTGCTGCCCGTGGCAACAAATTCCATAGATTCACCACCCTCTGACTAAAAAAATTTCTTCGCATTTCTGTTCTGAAAGGGCGCCCTTCAATCCTTAAGTCATGCCCTCTCGTACTAGACTCCCTCATCATGGGAAACAACTTTGCCACATCCACTCTGTCCATGCCTTTTAACATTCGAAATGTTTCTATGAGGTCTCCCCTCATTCTTCCAAACTCCAAGGAATACAGTCCAAGAGCGGACAAACGTTCCTCATATGTTAACCCTCTCATTCCCGGAATCATTCTAGTGAATCTTCTCTGTACCCTCTCCAACGTCAGCACATCCTTTCTTAAATAAGGAGACCAAAACTGCCCACAGTACTCCAAGTGAGGTCTCACCAGCGCCTTATAGAGCCTCAACATCACATCTCTTCTCCTATACTCTATTCCTCTAGAAATGAATGCCAACATTGCATTCACCTTCTTCACTACCGACTCAACCTGGAGGTTAACTTTAAGGGAATCCTGTACGAGGACTCCCAAGTCCCATTGCATCTCAGAACTTTGAATTCTTTCCCTATTTAACTAATAGTCTGCCCGTTTATTTTTTCTGCCAAAGTGCATAACCATACACTTTCCAACATTGTACTTCATTTGCCACTTCTCTGCCCATTCTTCCAATCTATCCTAGTCTCTCTGCAGACTCTCCGTTTCCTCAGCACTACCGGCCCCTCCACCTACCTTCGTATCATCAGCAAACTTAGCCACAAAGCCATCTATTCCATAGATGGGTGAATAGTTTAGCTCATGGGGGAGCTGCAGAGCAGACTCGATGGGCGGAATGGCCTACTTCTGCTCCTTTGTCTTGTCTTGTGATAATCCAAATCATTGATGTACAATGTAAAAAGAAGCGGCCCCAACACTGATCCCTGTGGAACACCACTGGTAACCGGCAGCCAACCAGAATAGGATCCCTTTATTCCCACTCTCTGTTTCCTGCCAATCAGCCAACGCTCTATCCACGTATGTAACTTTCCCGTAATTCCATGGGCTCTTATCTTGTTAAGTAGCCTCATGTGTGGCACCTTGTCAAAGGCCTTCTGAAAATCCAAATATACAACATCCACTGCATCTCCCTTGTCTAGCCTACTGGTAATTTCCTCAAAAAATTGTAATAGGTTTGTCAGGCAGGATTTTCCTTTAAGGAATCCATGCTGAGTTCTGCCTATCTTGTCATATGCCTCCAGGTACTCTGTAACCTCATCCTTGACAATCGACTCCAACAACTTCCCAACTACCGATGTCAAGCTAACAGGTCTATAATTTCCTTTTTGCTTCCTTGTCCCCTTCTTAAATAGCGGAGTGACATTTGCAACCTTCCAGTCTTCCGGAACCATGCCAGAATCTATCGACTTTTGAAAGATCATCGCTAATGCCTCCGCAATCTCCACAGCTACTTCCTTCAGAACACGAGGGTGCATTCCATCTGGTCCGGGAGATTTATTGACCTTTAGCCTATTCAGCTTCCTGAGTACTTTCTCTGTCGTAATTGTGACTGCGCACACTTCTCTTCCCTGCCACCCTTGAGTGTCCGGTATACTGCTGTCTTCCTCAGTGAAGACTGATGCAAAATACTCGTTCAGTTCCTCCGCCATCTCCTCATCTCCCATTACAATTTCTCCAGCATCATTTTCTATCGGTCCTATATCTACTCTCACCTGTCTTTTACTCTTTATATACTTGAAAAAATTTTTAGTATCCTCTTCGATATTATTTGCTAGCTTCCTTTCATAGTTAATCTTTTCTCTCTTAATGACCTTCTTGGTTTCCTTTTGTAAGGTTTTAAAAACTTCCCAATCCTCTCTCTTCCCACTAATTTTTGCTTCCTTGTATGCCCTCTCCTTTGCTTTAACTTTGGCTTTGACTTCTCTTGTCAACCACGGTTGCATCCTTTTTCCACTCGAAAATTTCTTCTTTTTTGGAATATACCTGTCTTGCACCTTCCTCATTTCTCGCATAAACTCCAGCCACTGCTGCTCTGCTGTCTTTCCCGCCATTGTCTCTTTCCAGTCAACTTTGGCCAGTTCCTCTCTCATGCCACTGTAATTTCCTTTACTCCACTGAAATACCGACACATCAGATTTCGGCTTCTCTTTTTCTAATTTCACAGTGAACTCAATCATGTTATGATCTCTGCCTCCTAAGGGTTCCTTCACTTCAATCTCTCCAATCACCTCCGGTTCATTACACAATACCCAATCCAGTACAGCCGATCCCCTAGTAGGCTCAACAACAAGCTGTTCTAAAAAGCCATCTCGCAGACATTCTACAAATTCTCTCTCTTGAGATCCAGTGCTGACCTGATTTTCCCAATCCACTCGCATGTTAAAATACCCCACAATTATCATAACACTGCCCTTCTGACAAGCCTTTTCTATTTCCAGTTGTAATTTGTAGTCCACATCCCTGCAGCACAGAGTCAACCTGCGCAGCTGCTTTGAGTGTCTTATGGACTTGGACCCCAAGATCCCTCTGATTCTCCACATTGCCAAGAGTCTTACCAATAATACTATATTCTGCCATCATATTTGACCTACCAAAATAAACCACCTCACTCTTATCTGGGTTGAACTCCATCTGCCGCTTCTTTGGAATGTGGGCGGAAACCGGAGCACCCAGAGGAAACCCACATTGTCACGGGAAGAACGTGAAACTCCTTCCAGATGGCTTCAGAATTAAACTCTGAACTCCAATGCCCCAAGCATTGCGCTAATGGCTACACTCCCGTGGCGCCCTATCGTCTTGATCTTGACCTCCAAAGAACCCTTGGATCCAAAAGAGGTCTTGATTAAATTCTTCCTTACTTCCAGATTATTATCCAAGGAGGCCCTCCACTGGTCTGGGTTGACTGTGGATATTGTGTCCCAGATGTCTAGATACGCGAGCCAAAGGAAGTATGATATGGAGAAGAAGCTGTTGCCCATGTAGCAGGCTCCCCCTCTCCATGCAGCTGATGTCCAAAGGAATGGCAGAGACCGATACAGATTGGTACCAGCAGCATCGCAGGAGGTGCTGGTCAGATTTGAAACCAATGTAGGACTGCGTTACGGACTCCAGCTCTGGATATTTCCCTCTTGGTTTACTCCTGAAGCCTTCCCCATGAATGGTTATAGATACAAGGTGGTGGAGGTTTGAGATCAGTTTTGTTTCTCTTCGCTGAGCTGCCAACCACAGTTGACGAGCCCCATTGGCCCAAAGCAATTGGTTTTAAGGTGCCTGTAATCCATCTTTGCCCCTTCTCCTGTCCGTAGAAATGGTTCTGCTGGGCTTAGTAAGCCAATCATGAAGGCCAGGAGCAGGACTTGGATGTCAGAGGCTATTTGAGACGTACATCTTTGGGATCATTTAATAGATAGTGAGAGCTCATCCCCACTATTCACCCACTTTCCCTCCCCCCCAGCTATGACAACCTTAAGGAACTAAGATTATTGCAATTAGAGTCCTCCTTCTTCATCCATTCACTTCTTTCACCTGTTCCGCACCCCCCCCCCCCATCACCTGCCAGGTTGTATCCCTCATGATCTTATTCTGGCTTCTGCCCCCTTCCTTTCCAGTCCTGATTAAGAGTCTCGATCTGAAATGTCAACACTTTATTCATTTCCGGAGATGCTACCTGGCCTGCTCAGTTCCTCCGGCATTTTGTGTGCGTTGCCCTGGATTTCCAGCATCTGCAGAATCTCTTGTCACTGGCAGATTTCTCTCGGCAGAGAGCTGGCCGGACCACTGTCTGTACTGCCACACTCTATACATATCAGGTACATAAGCTGGCGAAGCCTGGTCACCACACCTTTCCAAACACCACGGTAGCATAGTGGCCAGTGCAATGCGGATACAGCTCAGGGCGACAGAGTTCAGAGTTGAATTCTAACGCTATCCGTAAGGATTTTGTACATTCCTTCCTGTGAGCTCACGGGTTTCCTCCCACAGTCCAAAGATGCACCAGTGAGTAGGTTAATTGGTCATTGTAAATTGTCCTGTGATTCGGCTAGGGTTAAATTGGTGGATTGCTGGTCTGGAAGGGACAATTCAATGCTGTATCACTCAATCGAATAAAATATAAACTTAGCAGCTCTGACAGCAACATCACCCCCGAATAAGCTGCTGGGAGGACTCAGTGGATAAAGAAACATCTGTCTTGTCCTTTCAGCAGACAATCTGTGGTTCCAGATTCCAGCATCCCCAGTCCCTGGTGTCTTCATTAAGATCTGATATTGTGTTTACAGAGAAGGAGAGAATATAGCTACAACATGGGGAAGTAGTGGTTGGTGTAATGTTATTAGAGCACCAGTGACACGGGTTCAATTCCATTAGATACAGGGCCATAATTAGGTCATTTGGCCCAGCGAGTGTGCTCTGCCATTTCATCTCAGCCTCAATCTCCTGCCTTTTCCCCGTATCTCTTCATGCCATGACCAATCGAGAATCTATCAACCTCTGCCTTAAACAGACATAAAGTCTTGGCCTCCACAGCTGCCTGTGGCAAAGAATTCCACAGGTTCACCACTCTCTGGTGAAAGAAATTCCTCTTCATCTCCATTCTAAAAGGACACCCCTCTATTCTGAGGCTGTGTCCTCTGGTCCAAGACTCTCCCACCATAGGAAACATCCTCTCCATATCCACTCTAACAAGGCCTTTCACCATTCAATAGGCTTCACCGAGGTTAGCCCTCATTCCTCTGAGTTCTGGAGAATACAGGCCTGAAGCCATCAAACGCTCTTCATATGACAAGCCATTCAATCCTGGAATAATTTTTGTGAAGTTAATTTGAACACTCTCCAGTATCAGCACATCTTTCCTAAGGCAAGGGGGCCAAAATGGCTCAGAATACTCCAAGTGAGGCCTCACCAGTGCTTTATAAAGCCTCAAAATGACATCCTTGCTTTTACATTCTAGTCCTCTTGAAAAGAATGCTCTTTGCCTTCTTCACAATTGACTCAACCCACAAATTAACCTTTAAGGAATACTGCACAAGGACTCCCCAGTCCCTTTGCACCTCAGATTTTTGAATTTTCTCTCCACTTAGAAAATAGACTACTCTTTTATTTCTTCTTCCAAAGTGCATGACCATACACTTCCTGACACTGTTTTTCATCTGCCACTTCTTTGCCTATTCTCCTAATCTGTCTAAATTCTTTGGTAACATCTTTGCTTCCTCAAAACTACCTCTCCCTCCACCTATCTTCATATCACTCACAAACTTTGCAACAAAGGCATCAATTCCATCAGCCTTTGTAAAAAGAATCGGTCCCAACACACACCCCTGGAGAACAACATTGGTCACTGGCAGCCAACCAGAAAAGGCTCCCTTTATTCCCACACTTTGCCTCCTGCCAATCAGCCACTGCTTTATCCATGCTAGAATCTTTCCTGTAATACCACGGGCTCTTAAGTTGTTAAGCAACCTCATGTATGACACCTTGTCAAAGGCCTTCTAAAAATCCAAGTACACAATATCAACCAATTCTTTTTTGTCTATTTTGCTTATTCATTCTTCAAAAAATTCCAACAGATGTGTCAGGTAAGATTTTCCCTTAAGGAAACCATACTGACTATGGCCTATTTTATCATGTGCCTCTATGTACTCTGAAACTACATCCTTAAAAATCGACTTCAACATCTTTCCAACCACTGAGGTCAGAATAACTGGCCTATAGTTTCCTTTCGTTCTGCCTCTCTTCCTTCTTGAAGAGTGGAGTGATATTTGCAATTTCCCAGTCTTCCAGAACCATTCTAGAACCTCTAGAAGAAGGGTCTTGGCCTGAAACCGATAGATTATTCTTTGCTGTAGATGCTGCCTGACCTGCCGAGTTCCTCCAGCATTTTGTGTGTGCTAATTTGGATCTCCAGCGTCTGAAGATTTTCTCGTGTTTGCCATTTCAGAATCTAGTGATCCTTGAAAGATCATTACTAATGCCTTCACAATCTCTTTACACACCTCTTTCAGAACTTTGGAGTGTACACCATCCGGTCCAGATGACTTAGCTACCTTCAGACCTTTCAGTTTCCCTAGAACCTTCTCCATGGCAATGGCAACTTAACACACTTCTTCCCCCTGACAATTTGGAACTTATGCTAGTGTCTTCCGTAGTGAAGACTGATGCAAAATACTTCATCAGTTCGTCCAGCATTTCCTTGCCCCCATTACTACCTCTCCAGTGTCATTTTCCAGTAGTCTGATATCCACTCTCTTCTCTCTTTTACACTTTATGTATCTGCAGAAACCTTTGGTATCCTCTTTAATATTATTGTTTAGCTTACTTTCATATTCCATCTTTTTCTTCTTAATGACCCTTTTAGGGTTAGGGTTCTGTGGATTTTTAAAAGCTTTCCAATCCTTGAATTACCCACTAATCTTTGCGCTATTCTATGTACTCTCTAGTGCTTTTATGTTGACTTTGACTTCTCTTGTTAGCCATGGTTGTGTCATCTTGCCTTTAGAATACTTCTTCCTCTTTGGTAAGTCTATATCCTGTGCCTTCCGAATTGCTTCCAGAAATTCCAGCCACCGCTGCTTTGCTGTCATCCCTACCAGGGTTCTTTTCCAAGCAATTCTGGCCATCTCCTCTCTCATGCCTCTGTAATTCCCTTCACTCCACTGTAATACTGATACATCTGACTTTACCTTCTCCTTCTCAAATTCCAGGATGAATTTGATCATATTATGATCACTTTACCCTGAGGGTTCTTTTAACTAAAGCTCTCTAATCAATTCTGGTTCATTGCACAACACCCAGTCCAGAACTGCTGATCCCCTAGTGGACTCAACCACAAGCTGCTCTAAAAAGCCATCTCATAGGCATTTTAGAAATCCTCCCTCGTGGACTCCAGCACCAACCTGATTTTCCCAATCCACCTCCATATTGAAATCTACCATGATTATTTTAACATTGCCTTTTTGGCATGCATTTTCTATTTAGATAGATAGATAGATAGATAGATAGATAGATAGATATACTTTATTAATCCTGAGGGAAATTTGGTAGTAAATTTCCCGTAGTAATTTGAAGACCACATCCTTACTACTGTTTTTGGTTCTTTATATAACTCACAATAGGGTTGTTTTACCCTTGCAGTCACCTTTTTCTAATAATTTGATTTCATTTTTTACCAACAGAGTAACACTATCCCCTCTGCCTTCCTGTGTGTGCTTTTGATAGAATGTGTATCCTTGGACATTAAGCTCCCAGCAATAATCTTCTTCCAGCTATGATTCAGTGATGCCTACAACATCATACATGCCATTCTGTTACTGTGCTACAAGTTCTCTATCTTATTCCATATACTGCGTGCATTCAAATATAACACCTCCAGTTCTGTATTCAACCTTTTCGATTTTGTCCGCATTTTACAATGCAATTCATCCTGTTGACTGTTATTTTATCCTGTCATCAGCCTCTCCTTGCTTGGAGTCTCACTACCCACTGCCTCAGTTTGTAAACCAACTACCTCATCCTCAGCACTATCATTCCGGTTCCCATCCCCCTGCCAAATTAGTTTCAACCATCTCGAACAACTCTAGCCAACCTGCCCCTCGGGCTCAGGTGTAACACTTGCCTTTCGTACAGACCATACCTTCCCCAGAAGAGATCCCAATGATATCAGTAGTCTGAAATCCTGCTCCCTGCACCAGTTCCTCAACCGCACAGTCATCTGCCAAATCATCTTATTCTTACCCTCACTGGCACGCGGCACAGGTGGCAATCCAGAGATTACTACCCTGGAGATCCTGTTTCTCAGCTTTCTATGTAGCTCCTTAAAATCTCTCTTCAGGACCTCCTCACCTTGTCTACCTCTGTCATTGCTGCCAAGATGCATCAAGACTTCTGACTCTTGAGAATGCCATGGACCCAATCCGAGACAACCTCGATCCTGGCACCAGAGAGGCAATATACCATCTGGGTGTCCCTATCACACCCACAGAACCTCGTCTCTGTCCCTCTGACTAGGGAATCACCTATCAGTACTGCAGTCCTCTTCACCTCTCTGCTCTTCCGAGCCACAGCACCAAATTCGGTGCCAGAGACCCGGTCACTGTGGCTCCCCCTGATAGGTTGTCCCCCTCAATAGTATCAAAAGTTGTATACTTATTATTGAGGGGAATGGCCACAGGTGTACTCTGTTCCCTTCCTTCTCCTGACAGTCACCCAGCTACCTATCTCCTGCAGCCTAAGGGTGATTGCCTCCCGGTAGCTCCCGTCTATCACCTCCTCATTCTCCTGTCTGAGCTGAAGGTCACCGAGCTGCAGCTCCAATTCCCATCGCTGTCTGTGAGGAGTTTGTACGTTCTCCCCGTGACCACGTTGTTTCCTCTGAGTACTCCAGGCTTCTCCCACATCCCAAAGACGTGAGGGTTAGTGTGTTAGTTGTTCCCATGGGTGTAATCGGGCAGTGTGGACCCGATGGACGGGGAGGGCCAGTTACCGTGCTGTATCTCTAAATAAATGAAGTTTATAACCGCGAAGAGTGGGTGTGCCTGAGTGCTAGTGGGGTAAGTAAAGACATCAAACTCTCAGTCCTTGTGGTTAGTGAAAGCATTTTATTGTGCATTCACACTGCAACCCCGGTGCAGGGGTGGCGCAGTCACCAGCGCAGTGAGATGTGCAGTAGAGTTAACAGTACAGGTGGAGGAGACCTACATTCTGCCACACGTGATGTTAAGAGCAACAGAGAGTTCAGGCAAGGGAGCTTTGACGGAGATCGATGGCTACCTCCTTCTCAAAGATGTGTCCCATGGTGAGACTGGATGTACAAGCAACGGTGGGTTAATAAACAAAGCAGCTTCGAATCATTCAGAGTCACAGTGAGTACAAGATGGAAAACAGACCTTCAAGGTATCTGATTGTGGTCTGGTACAGCCATTCAACAGAAACAGAACAAGCTGCAGACAGCACATCGTCCCCCAGCACCCACAAAGCTCCAGAGAGACGTACATCACGAGCACATCGTCCCCCAGCACCCACAAAGCTCCAGAGAGACGTACATCACGAGCACATCGTTCCCCAGCACCCACAAAGCTCCAGAGAGACGTACATCACGAGCACATCGTCCCCCAGCACCCACAAAGCTCCAGAGAGACGTACATCATGAGCACATCGTGCCCCAGCACCCACAAAGCTCCAGAGAGACGTACATCACAAGCACATCGTTCCCCAGCATCCACAAAGCTCCAGAGAGACGTACATCACGAGCACATCGTCCCCCAGCACCCACAAAGCTCCAGAGAGACGTACATCACAAGCACATCGTCCCCAGCACCCACAAAGCTCCAGAGAGATGTACATCACGAGCACATCGTCCCCCAGCACCCACAAAGCTCCAGAGAGACGTACATCACGAGCACATCGTCCCCCAGCACCCACAAAGCTCCAGAGAGACGTACATCACAAGCACATCGTTCCCCAGCATCCGTACTATCTACAGGAGCTTCCTCAGGAAGACAGCATCCATCATCAAAGATCCCCACCATCTGAGCCATGCCATCTTCTCATAGTCACCTTCAGGCTGGCGGTACGGAAGCCTGAAGCACAACACCACCTGGTTCCGGAACAGCTACAGTATTGCCCTTCAACCATTCGGTTCTTGAACCAACTGGTAGAAACTGAATCACTATCTCAGTATAAAACTGTGGTCTCTTTGCACTACAATGGCTTCTTTTCTTATTGTCATAATCGTCTTTTTTCTTGTATGATGTACCTGTGGTAAAACTGCATGCTTTGCTTTGCATCTCTGTTGACATGCTCCTGTGTAGATGGGGAGAGGCTGGACAAACTTGGGTTCTTTTCTCTGGAGGGTCAGAGGCTGATAGAGGTTTTCCAGATTATGAGAGGCATAGATAGAGTCGACAGTCTTCTTCCCCAGGGTTGAAATGTCTAATACCAGAGGGCATGTATTTAAGGTGAGAGGGGGTAAATTCAAAGGAGATGTGAGAGGCAAGTTTTTTTTTTACACAGAGAGTGGTGGGTGTCTGGAATGAGCTGCCCGGGGTGGTGGTAGAGGCAGAAACAGTAAAGACTTTTAAGAGATGTTTAAATAGACACATGAATGTGAGAAAAATGGAAGCATATGGATGCTGGGTAAGCAGAAAGGATTAGCGTAGTTAGCCATTCTACTAATTTAGTTGGTTTGGCACAAAATTGTGGGCCAAAGGGCCTGTTCCTGTACTGTTCTGTGTTCAATGTTTCATAACAGTGAACTTGACAATGAACTGTGGACGTTTATACCCAACACATTTATACAGATCAAGAAGCCTATCAAAGCTAGTCCCATTTGCCCAGATTCATCTCATATCCCTCTAAACCAGGGGTTCACAACCATTTTTATGCCTTGGACCAATACCAGCAGGGGTCCATGGAGCTCTGGTTGGGAACCCCTACCCGAAACCTTCCCTATCCATTTCTTCTACAAACTGTCTTCCCGCTGAAGTAGATGAAAGCTCTAACAACACATCCATGAGACCCATTCCCCATCCCGACCATGTCTGTGCTATCACACCCAACAGCTTCCCCTCAGTGAATCAATGAAGCACTCGGCTGAGTTTGTTCTTTGCCATCATTACCAAACACATAAATGGTTCAGGACTGAGACTTGCTGTGGAAAAGCCCATAGCAGCAATTCAAAATGTATTATTGGGAAATAGGTGTGTGTGTGTGTGTGTGTGTGTGTGTGTGTGTGTGTGTGTGTGTGTGTGAGAGAGAGAGAGAGAGAGAGAGAGTGTGTATTGCAATGTATTATTGGGAAATAGATGTGTGTCAGAGGTATCAGAGAGAGCGGGAGAGTGGGTTTAATATCGTCACATAAAGTGAAAAACTTGCTAGTGTGCACACAGATCAGATCACTACACAGCACATTAAGGTCGAACAAGGTAAAGCAGTAACAATGCAGAATGAAAAGTGTAGGTAGACAATAAAATGCAAGATCATAACGAGGTAGATTGTGAGGTCAGGGGTCTGCTTTATCACACGAGGGAGCCCTCACAGAGATGAGGAGGAACTTTTTTTATCCAGAGAGTGGTGAATCTGTGGAATTCATTGGCACTGGTGACTGTGGAGGCCAAGCCATTGAGTATATTTAAAGCTGAGGTTCTTGATAGTCAGGGCATCAAAGGTTATAGGGAGAAGGCAGGAGAATGGGGTTGAGAGGGATAGTAAATCAGCCATGATGGAATGGTGAAGGAAACTTGATGGGCTGAATGGCCTAATTCTGCTCCTACATCTTATGATCTTATAATCATTCAACACAGGAGAGGATAACATAAGACCATAAGATACAGGAGTAGAATAAGGCCATTCAGCCCATCGAGTTTGCTCCGTATTGAAGACATGAGGTACTGAAGAGATGGGGTAAAGGAGGGGTGGAAGGGAAGAAACAGGCAGGAGTGGTGTGGAGTCAATGAAACATCGATCACCAGTGGTTAGAAATCCTAGTTAGCAACGGCTCAGGGCTAATTAAACATAACAAGTATAATAATTAAAAGAGTTATATTGATCAGAAGAGGACAGAGTGGTTAGCTGTGTGTGTGGGGTTATTGATTTCCCACACTATCAGTCACGGAAGAGAGCGAGCATGAATGGGACAATGCACAGTAAGTTGAACTCCAAACAAGGGCTCATCACCTGACATGAGATGGAAGATCATAAAAGACAGGAGCAGAATTAGGCCATTTGGCCTATAGAGTCTGCTCTGCCATTCCATCATGGTTAAACCATTTTTCTTCTCAACCCCATCCTCCTGCTTTCTCCCCGTAGCCTTTGACACCCCAACTACCAAGAACCCATCAACCTCCGTTTTAAATATACTCAATGACTTGGCCTCCACAGCAATCTGTGCCAATGAATTCCACAGATTCACCACCCTCTGGCTAAAGAAATTCCTTCTCATTGCTGTTCTAAATGGATTCCCTCGATTCTGAGGCTGTTCCCTCTGGTGCTAGACTCCCCCAATATAGGGAACATCCTCCCCATATCCACTCTATCTAGGCCTATCTGCACAGGATTGGAAAAAGCTGCTGAGAGTTGTAAGCTCAACCAGCTCCATCACAGGCACTGGCCTCCCCTCCATCAAGGACATCTTCAAAAGGTGACGTCTCAAAAAGGCAGCATCCATCACTAAGGACCCCTAATACGCAGGACATGCCCTTTTCTCAATGGAGGAGTTACAGGAGCCTGAAGATCCACACTCAATGTCTCAAGAACAGCTTCTTCCCCTCCACCATCAGATTTCTGAATGGACAGGGAACCCTTCTACACTACCTCACTATTTTTTTCTTTGTTTTTGCTCAGTTTTTGCATTACTTATTTAATTAAATTATATATATATTTCTGATGACATTTTACAGTTTTTAATTATTATGTAGTGCACTGCACTGCTGCTGCATAACAACAAATTTCACGACATGTGTCAATGATATTAAACCTGATTCTGATTATGAGCCTACCATGGGGGACCTTGTCAAAGGGCAGTGACACTTTAGCAATGGCCAGCATTAGCCCAGTACAAGATGTCTTTCCTCAGATCCTAGGGGATCAGCACTATTGTGAATGAGAGACCTTTTACCTTCATCTCCTTGTCCCTGATGGGTGAAGGGGCCTCTTCCTCCCCAGCCTGAAGCGAAGGCACGGCCATTGTCCTGACTGCTGCCATGTCTGGCTCTAGTGGTGGAATCAGGAAAATATCACAGAGACAGAGAGTCATAGAGTACTACAGTACAGAAACAGGCCCTTCAGCCCATCTATAATTCTACCTAGTCCCATCCACCCTGATCTGGACGTGGCCTTTCATACACTTCCCATCCATGTACCTATCCAAGCTTCTCTTAAATGTTGAAATCAATCTCAGTCCTCCACCTGCACAGGCACCTCGTCTGCACTCTCCTCACCCTCTGAGTGAAGAAGCTCCCTCTTGTATTCCCCTTAAACATTTCAACTTTCACCCCTAACTCATGACCTCTGATTGTAGTCTCACCCAACCTCAGTGGAAAAAGCCTGCTTGCATTTACCTCATCCCTATACCCCGCATAATTTTGCATACCTCTATCAAATCTCCCCTTGTTCTCCTGCACTCCAGGGAATCAAGTCCTAACTTACTCAACCTTTTCCTAGAACTCAGGTCATCAAGTCCTGGCAACATCAGTGTAAATGTTTTCTGTAATTGATTGAAAATTGTTATGCTGACATGTCTGGTCTCCCTACTCTCACCAGTTGGGCATGGTCTTTTTTCCCATCATTGGCAAAGAACGAGCAAAAGATTTGTATTTCTGTAGTGCTGCTGGACTTTCCAAAATGCTTTGTACCCACATAGATTCTGTTGGATTAGTTTGGTCAATTCTTAGATTAGACTGTTTAATTGTTTTACTTTGCAGCTTAACAATTAATTACCTGATTGTATTTTTATAACTACTATACACACGTAACTGTTTAGTATGTTTTCTAGTGGTCACAGTGTATATGTAATTGTTCAGTGTGTCCCCTAGTGGTGACAGTGTGTATATGCAGTTGATCACTGTGTCCCCAAGTGATTGTATTTGCATGATTATGCAGAGCTCGGGAGGCTTCTCTGGTGCTGCACTGTGGGGTATCTGATTGGCTGACTCGTAGTTGAAGGTGCGGATAGAATGTTTCTTATCTATGGGTATTAAATGAGCCGACCACGCAGCCACACTATCCATTTTGCTCCCCTCTCCCTGGATCAACCATATAAACCCCTCCAACCGCATCCCAATCCCAGCTCAGACCTGTCCCTTAATCTACTACCAACACAACCCCATCCCAATCACATCAACATCCCCAACCACCCCTATACCCACTCACATACCAAACCAACCCTGTCTCAGACCAGACCCCAATCTCACCCCAAATTTGCCCCAACAGCAGCACCAACTCACTTCAACTGTATCCCTAAACCCACTCCAAGCCCACGCTGAACCCAACACATATTCATCCCATAAAATCCGACCAATCCCAACCCAATGCTGTATTCATTCCCCTAAAGCTATTCCCAACACAACCCCTGAAACCTCCATATCCACCCTAATCCTGGCTCAGATCCACCTGTAAGCCCCCTCCCAAACACACCCCAGATCCCACCAACCAACCCTCTCCCAACCACACCCCAGACCACCGACCAACCTCCCAACCACACCCCAGACCACCAACTAACCCTCCCAAGCAAACCCCAGACCACCAACACCCTCCCAACCACACCCCAGACCACCAACCAACCCCTCCCAACCACACCAGACGACCAACCAACCCTCCCAACCACACCCCAGACACCACCAACCAACCCTCTCCCAACCACACCCCAGACCAGCAACCAACCCTCCAACCACACCCCAGACCACCAACACCCTCCCAACCACACCCCAGACCACCAACCAACCCTCCCAACCACACCCCAAACCACCAATCAACCTCCCAACCACACCCCAGACCACCAACATGCTCCCAACCACACCCCAGACCACCAACCAACCCTCCCAACCACACACCAGACCATCAACCAACCTCCCAACCACACCCCAGACCACCAACCAACACCGCCAACCACACCCCAGACCACCAACCAACATCCCAACCACACCTCAGACCACCAACACGCTCCCAACCACACCACAGACCACCAACCAACCTTCCCAACCACACCTCAGACCACCAACCAACCTCCCAACCACACCCCAGACCACCAACCAACACTCCCAACCACACCCCAGACCACGAACCAGCCTCCCAACCACACCCCAGACCACCAACCAGCACTTCCAACCACACCCCAGACCACCAACCAACCCTCCAACCACACCCCAGACCACCAACTAACCCTCCCAACCACACGCCAGACCACCAACCAACACTCCCAACCACACCCCAGACCACCAAGCAACCCTTCCAACCACACCCCAGACCACCAACCAGCCTCCCAACCACACCCCAGACCACCTACCAACCTCCCAACCACACCCCAGACCACCAACCAACCTCCCAACCACACCCCAGACCACCAACCAACCTCCCAACTACTTCCCAGACCACCAACACCCTCCCAACCACACCCCAGACCACCAACCAACCCTCCCAGCCACACCCCAGACCACCAACCAACCCACCCAACCACACCCCAGACCACCAACCAAGCTCCCAACCACACCCCAGACCACCAACCAACCCTCCCAACCACACCCCAGACCACCAACCAACCTCCCAACCACACCCCAGACCACCAACCAACCTCCCAACCACACCCCAGACCACCAACCAACCCCTCCAAACCACACCCCAGACCACCAACCAACCCTCCCAGCCACACAGCAGACCACCAACCAACCCCCTCAACCACACCCCAGACCACCAACCAACCTCCCAACCACACCCTAGAACACCAACCAACCTCCCAACCACACCAAAGACCAATCAACCCCGCCCAGCCACACCACAGACCACCAACCAACCCCCTCAACCACACCCCAGACCACCAACCAACCTCCCAACCACACCGCAGACCACCAACCAACCCTCCCAACCACACCAAAGACCAACCAACCCCTCCCAACCACACCCCAGACCACCAACCAACCTCCCAACCACACTCCAGATCACCAACCAACCTCCCAACCACACCCCAGACCACCAACCAACCCCGCTCCCAACCACACCCCAGACCACCAACCAACCTTCCCAACCACACCCCAGAACACCAACCAACCTCCCAACCACACCCCAGACCACCAACCAACCCCTCCCAACCACACCCCAGACCACCAAACAACCCCTCCCAACCACACCCCAGAACACCAACCAACCCCTCCCAACCACACCCCAGACCACCAACCAACCCCTCCCAACCACACCCCAAACCACCAACCAACCCTCCCAACCACACCCCAGACCACCAACCAACCTCCCAACCACACCCCAGACCACCAACCAACCCCTCCAAACCACACCCCAGAGCACCAACCAACCCTCCCAGCCACACAACAGACCACCAACCAACCCCCTCAACCACACCCCAGACCACCAACCAACCTCCCAACCACACCCTAGAACACCAACCAACCTCCCAACCACACCAAAGACCAATCAACCCCGCCCAGCCACACCACAGACCACCAACCAACCTCCTCAACCACACCCCAGACCACCAACCAACCTCCCAACCACACCGCAGACCACCAACCAACCCTCCCAACCACACCAAAGACCAACCAACCCCTCCCAACCACACCCCAGACCACCAACCAACCTCCCAACCACACTCCAGATCACCAACCAACCTCCCAACCACACCCCAGACCACCAACCAACCCCGCTCCCAACCACACCCCAGACCACCAACCAACCTTCCCAACCACACCCCAGAAAACCAACCAACCTCCCAACCACACCCCAGACCACCAACCAACCCCTCCCAACCACACCCCAGACCACCAACCAACCCCTCCCAACCACACCCCAGACCACCAACCAACCCCTCCCAACCACACCCCAGACCACCAACCAACCCCTCCCAACCACACCCCAAACCACCAACCAACCCTCCCAACCACACCCCAGACCACCAACCAACCCCTCCCAACCACACCCCA